>NC_083589.1:14221972-14241972 GCF_027579695.1 Neoarius graeffei | reverse complement strand
CACGATCTTCCTTCTCAGGTCAGCAGCTCTTGTGTTGAGGCTGTTAGTTGTTGGGGCTTGGTACCCAATCTCTGGTTGTGGGGATGATGACATCTCCCCGCTGACCTGTCTTCCTGGCTCCCCCTTGCCATAGCATCGTTGTTGTATTTCATTAATCTCTAGTTGTGATGATAGATTTCGATTACGGATGTTGGAACACTGGGCTAATAGCTGTTTCTTTGTTAGCCTTGATTGTGGGTTTCGAAGTATCCAATGATCCCACATTCGCTGCATGTATCCCCTCTCTCTGGGACTGCTTATATAGTAGCATTCCAGCAACTCCGTATTTTCTGTCCTCGTCCATCGATGTCTTGTTCCAGTAGCCCATTTCTCATCAGTTTGCCCTGGTTCCCTAGCAACTGACGCAGACCTTGTTGACCCAGGCGACGTCTGAGCCGGTATGACTCTATCAGTTATGTCTTCACTCATTCCTGAGGTAGGCTGATATATCATGAGGGGTTTTGCCTAAGGACCCTTACTGGATGATGTTTTGCCCCGACCGGGATTCGAACCCCGATGTGTGTGTGTATATATATATGTGTATATATATATATATGTGTGTGTACGTTGTGGCAGCGGGGGCATGGTCAAGCACCGGTCTGTGACAGGAGGGCGGAGTCAGGGAAGGTAAGTGGCAGAATCACTACACCTGAGAGCAATTAACCTGTGTTTGTGTGTCTCCCCAGTGACCGCGCCCTATATCAGGAGGGAGAGCGAGAGCGGATAGAGAGCTCAGCCCTGAACAAGACGCCAGTTGTGTGTGTCTGTTTGTGTATGGGAAGTTGTTAAACTGAAAAGTCTAGCAATAAACGCTATTGTGAACCTGATCTCTGTCCTGCCGTCCTCTATGCTCCACCCACCAATACCGAACCGCTACAGTGGTGCCGGAACCCGGGAAGTGGAGCACCACATAGAGACGCCCCCGGGGGTAGTAGCGCGTAGCTGCCCTTACAGGCTACCCGAACACAAAAAAAAGGTGGTTCGGGAAGAACTTCAGACCATGCTCGAAATGGGCATCGTCGAGGAGTCCCAAAGTGACTGGAGCAGCCCGGTGGTCTTGGTACCCAAGGCCGACGGGTCGGTCCGGTTCTGTGTGGACTATAGAAAAGTCAACGCGGTGTCTAAATTCGATGCGTACCCAATGCCTCGTATTGATGAGTTGCTCGATCCACTCGGCACTGCTCGCTTTTATTTGACGCTGGATTTGACGAAGGGATATTGGCAGATCCCCTTGACTCCACTATCCCGAGAAAAAACGGCCTTTTCCACACCGTTTGGTTTACACCAATTTGTCACCCTTCCGTTTGGGCTGTTTGGGGCGCCCGCTACGTTTCAGCGGCTGATGGACAGAGTCCTCCGCCCTCACGCCACTTACGCGGCTGCGTATTTAGATGACATCATCTATAGTAATGACTGGCAGCGGCACCTCAAACATCTGAGGGCCGTTCTTAGGTCGCTGAGGCGAGCGGGGCTCACAGCCAACCCAAAGAAGTGTGCGATTGGGCGGGTGGAAGTACGGTATCTGGGCTTCCACTTGGGCAACGGGCAGGTGCGTCCCCAAATTAAGACGGCAGCAATTGCGGCCTGCCCGAGGCCCAAGACCAAAAAGGGGGTGAGACAGTTCCTGGGGCTGGCTGGCTATTATCGTAGGTTTATACCTAATTATTCGGACATCACCAGCCCGCTGACTGATCTCACTCAAAAGGGGGCACCAGATCTGGTCCAGTGGACGGAGCAGTGCCAGCGGGCTTTCTCAGAGGTAAAGGCTGCACTGTGTGGGGGGCCACTTCTACACTCCCCTGACTTTTCTCTCCCCTTTATGTTGCAGACCGATGCGTCGGACAGAGGGCTGGGGGTGGTTTTGTCCCAGGAGGTGGAGGGGGAGGACCGCCCTGTCCTGTATATCAGCAGGAAGCTGTCGGTGCGTGAGGGGCGCTACAGCACCATAGAGAAAGAGTTTTTGGCCATCAAGTGGGTGGTTCTCGCCCTCCGGTACTACCTGCTGGGGCGCCCTTTCACCCTCTGTTCGGACCACGTGCCCCTCCAGTGGCTCCACCGCATGAAAGATGCCAACGCGCGGATCACCCGTTGGTATCTGGCACTCCGACCCTTTAATTTCAAGGTGGTCCACAGGCCGGGGGCGCAGATGGTCGTGGCGGACTTCCTCTCCCGTCAAGGGGGGGGGGGGGGGGGGGGAGTCGGCTGCAGGCCGGACAGCCGCCCGGCCTGAGTCGGGCGGTGGGGGTATGTGGCAGCGGGGGCGTGGTCAAGCGCCGGTCTGTGACAGGAGGGCGGAGTCAGGGAAGGTAAGTGGCAGAATCACTACACCTGAGAGCAATTAACCTGTGTTTGTGTGTCTTCCCAGTGACCGCGCCCTATATCAGGAGGGAGAGCGAGAGCGGATAGAGAGCTCAGCCCTGAACAAGACGCCAGTTGTGTGTGTCTGTTTGAGTATGGGAAGTTGTTAAACTGAAAAGTCTAGCAATAAACGCTATTGTGAACCTGATCTCTGTCCTGCCGTCCTCTATGCTCCACCCACCAATATCGAACCGCTACAGTGGTGCTGGAACCCGGGAAGTGGAGCACCACATAGAGACGCCCCCGGGGGTGGTAGCGCGTAGCCGCCCTTACAAACTACCCGAACACAAAAAAAAGGTGGTTCGGGAAGAACTTCAGACCATGCTCGAAATGGGCATCGTCAAGGAGTCCCACAGTGACTCGAGCAGCCCGGTGGTCTTGGTACCCAAGGCCAACGGGTCGGTCCGGTTCTGTGTGGACTATAGAAGTCAACGCGGTGTCTAAATTCGATGCATACCCAATGCCTCGTATTGATGAGTTGCTCGATCCACTCGGCACTGCTCGCTTTTATTCGACGCTGGATTTGACGAAGGGATATTGGCAGATCCCCTTGACTCCACTATCCCTCCCTCCACTATCAGGAGGGAGAGCGAGAGCGGATAGAGAGCTCAGCCCTGAACAAGACGCCAGTTGTGTGTGTCTGTTTGTGTATGGGAAGTTGTTAAACTGAAAAGTCTAGCAATAAACGCTATTGTGAACCTGATCTCTGTCCTGCCGTCCTCTGTGCTCCACCCACCAATACCGAACCGCGACGTGTGTGTGTGTGTGTGTGTGTATATATATATATATATATATATATATATATATATATATATATATATATATATATAAATATATATAATGTGTGTGTATATGTGTGTATATTTTATATATATATATATATATATATATATATATATATATATATATATATATTATATATATATATATATATATATATATTATATATATATATATATATATATATATATATATATATATATTATATATATATAATGTGTGTGTATATATATTAGGGCTGTAATGATACACCCAACTCACAATTTGATTCGTATCGCGATTTTTGACCCACGATTCGATACGCCCACGATTTTTTTTTAAATGTTTTTTTTAAATTAGTAAATTTGACTTAACATTTACTTACTTACATTAACTATTTAATAACAAATAATTCAGACCACTTTCAGAGAATGAGTAACATGTATGCAAAAATGAACAAGTGTATATCCAAAGATTGTTTTATTTCTCAAAATAATACTGTTGAGCCGGAAGCTCTGTTTTTTTCGGTTCTGAAAAAGTCATTTTTCCAAATCGTGTAAATCCGTTAAGATTTTTTTTTTTTTGGGGGGGTGGCTCTCTCACTGTCTCACTCTCATAGGGCCAATGATTTTCTGTGATCGCGGAAAACAGATGGAAATTACGGAATTTTTATAGTGAAACATTGCTCGCGTGTCAAAATGTAACTGCCGCAGAAGGCTTCCGCCCAAGCAGACATGCCTTCAGTGTTGCCAGATATTGCTCACGTTTTCCACCCCAAAATATGTTCAAAACCAGCCAAAAAGCACCTAAACCTGCCCAATCTGGCAACACTGCATGCCTTTCCGGTCAAGTGATTCTGATTGGCTTGTGGCACACCTAGCCAGCCAATGAGCTGCTTGTTAACAGATTCGCTCCCCACGTCGCAACCAGAATGGCGACCGCTTAAAAGAAATGAATGCTCTGCCTGTGGCGAGTGTGGATGTTGCGTGACTCGCAGAAGATTGTCGCAGGTTGGCGAAAAAACGACTTACTAATAGATATAAAAAAATAAAAGTAATTTAAGTAAGTTTAAAATGTAATTTAAATAAAAAGTAAAGTATTCATAAATTGAAGTTTGGAAGCGCCTCTGTTTTTGGGCTGAGGAGAAGTTTGAAAGGGTGTACCGCGATTCTGCCTTCTTGTATCGCGGTACGGATCGTGGCTCTGCGTATCTCGATTTCGATACGCATATCGTTACAGCCCTTATATATATATATATATATATATATATATATATATATATATATATATATATATATACACACACACACACAGTGGTGCTTGAAAGTTTGTGAACCCTTTAGAATTTTCAAATCAAGTTTATTTGTACAGCGCTTTTAACAATAAACATTGTCGCAAAGCAGCTTTACAGAATTTGAACGACTTAAAACATGAGCTAATTTTATCCCTAATCTATCCCCAATGAGCAAGCCTGTGGCGACGGTGGCAAGGAAAAACTCCCTCAGACGACATGAGGAAGAAACCTCGAGAGGAACCAGACTCAAAAGGGAACCCATCCTCATTTGGGCAACAACAGACAGCCTGACTATAATATTAACAGTTTTAACAGGTATAACCCTCAACTGTCCTCATGGGGCCGTCCTTCACAGGAGTGGGGCGATAAAACTCCGACCAGACACAGGGCACCAGGATGGATCAAGCAGGTCTGAGGGGCAGAAGAGGCCAGCATCTCAATCCCAGGATCAACATGTAACTCAGAGGGACAGATGGGTGGGGGGGGGGGGGAGAGAGAAAGAAAGAAAACACGTTGTTAGGTATGGCCTAAAAATGACAAGTATTAAATCTGTGTGGTAGGCTCGCAGAGACGAGAGTCTTTACATCAGGCATAACACACAATGGCATGTTAATATGGTAAAAAATATATCATGACCTGCTCTGGCTGGATGCTTGATTGGGTGATGGGAGCACACTCCTCAGCAATGATGAGATGCAGATGGGACCCTTAGGCCTGGCCAAGACAATTCAGTTACATTTCACCGGGTCTGGGACATGCGACAGAATGTCTGACGGCCGATTCCCTGCAGGCTACGATAGCCAGTCGAGGTCCCCACCGTCTCCACCAAAAGATTTCCTGTTGACTCCATGTAACTCAGAGGGACAGATTTGGGGTGGGGGGGAGAGAAAGAAAACACAGGTGGTTAGGTATGCCCAATGTCACCTGAATAAGTAGGAACAGTATACATATTGCACCGAGTACAAGCAGGGACTCCGGCAACTAACTATGACAGCATAACTAAAAGGAGAGAGCCAGAAGGTAACACAGGCATGAGGGAGCCCCGGGACATAAAGCAGCCAGCCACTACACCGTCAACAGACTCGAGTGAGCAAGCGAGTGGGGACTGACAGCATCCATACATCCCAGTTTACCAAAACACTCTGTCTGTGGACCCTCCAGATCTACTCCTTTACCTCATAAACACCATTAACAAAAGGCTTGACTAAACAGATATGTTTTCAGCCTAGACTTAAATGCTGAGACTGTCTGATTCCCGAACATTACTTGGAAGGCTGTTCCATAACAGTTGGGCTTTGTAAGAAAAGGCTCTGCCCCCTGATGTAGCCTTCACTATACGAGGTACCAGCAGATAGCCTGCACCTTTTGATCTAAGTAGGCGTGGCGGGTCATAGAGGAGCAGAAGTTCACTCAGGTACTGTGGTGCGAGACCATTTAGTGCTTTAAAGGTCAATAGTAGTATTTTATAATCAATACGAAATTTGATTGGGAGCCAATGCAGTGTGGATAAGACAGGCGTGATGTGGTCATATTTTCTAGTTCTAGTAAGGACTCTTGCTGCGGCATTTTGAACTAACTGGAGCTTGTTTATGCACTTATTGGAACATCCAGACAGTAAGGCATTACAATAATCCAACCTGGAGGTAACGAAAGCATGGACTAGTTTTTCTGCATCATGCAATGACATTAAATTTCTTATCTTTGCAATATTTCTGAGATGAAAGAAAGCTATCCGGGTGATGTTATCAATGTGAGTTTCGAATGAAAGACTGGGGTCAATAATCACTCCGAGGTCTTTTACTGCTGCACGTGAAGAAACAGAAAGGCCATCCAGAGTTACTGTGTAATCAGAAAACTTACTTCTAGCTGTATGTGGTCCTAGTACAAGTACTTCAGTCTTGTCAGAGTTAAGCAGAAGGAAATTTATAAGCATCCAGTGTCTAATGTCCTTAACACATTCCTCAATTTTATTAAGCTGGTGTCTCTCATCAGGTTTTGCAGAGACATACAACTGTGTGTCATCAGCATTACAGTGGAAACTAATACAATGTTTACGAATAATATCGCCCAGAGGTAACATATATAGAGAAAAAAGCAGTGGACCCAAGACAGAACCTTGTGGAACACCCAACTTTACCTCGGTACGTCTAGAAATATCACCATTTTATCAACATACTGATAACGATCAGTTAGATAAGACCTGAGCCAGGAGAGGGCCATTCCCTTAACTCCCACAACATTTTCTAGTCTATCCAGAAGAATGGAATGATCAATGGTATCAAATGCTGCACTAAGGTCAAGCAACACAAGTAGCGAGACACAGCCCTGATCAGACGCCAACAGTAGGTCGTTTACTACTTTAACCAGTGCCGTCTCTGTGCTATGATGAGGTCTAAATCCTGACTGATACACCTCATGGATGTTATTCCTATGTAAATATGAGCATAACTGCTGTGCCACAGCTTTTTCAAGGATCTTGGAGATAAAGGGGAGGTTTGATATTGGCCGATAATTGGACAGCTGACAGGGATCAAGGTCAGGTTTTTTAATCAGGGGTTTGATAACTGCTAGTTTAAAGGATTTGGGTACATAGCCAATCATAAGAGAAGAATTTATTATTTTTAGAAGCGGTTCAATTACTCCAGGCATTATCTGTTTGAATAGATGTGTCGGTAAGGGATCTAGTACGCAAGTTGAGGCTTTTGATGTAGAGATTAATGAAAGTAATTCAGTTTCTTTTAGGGGAGTAAAACATTCTAACTGATGATCTGATACAGTTATATTGTTAACTACAAGGTCACTTTCATTGTCTAACCTTAAATTAGTAGTTTGAATTTTTTGTCGGATATTCTCAATTTTGTCATTAAAAAAATTCATGAAGTCGTTGCTACTACATACTGCAGGTGTGCATGTGTTGATAGTGGACTTATTCCTGGTTAATTTTGCTACAGTATTAAATAGTAATCTAGGATTATTTTTGTTATCTTCTATTAGGGAGTAGAAATATGTTGATCTCGCAGCACTAAGAGCTTTTCTATACTTCAGGAAGCTCTCCTTCCAAGCTAATTTGAACACTACCAATTTTGTTTGACGCCATTTACGTTCCAATTTTCGAGTGGTCTGTTTTAATGTGCGAGTGTCATCATTATACCAGGGTGCTAATTTTTTGTCTCTGACCATTTTCCTTTTTAGAGGAGCTACATTATCTAAAGTATGGCGGAATGTTGACTCTAAGCATTCAGTTGCCTGATCAAGTTCTGCAGGGGCTGACAGTGACCCAATCAAAGTTGACAGCTCTGGGAGATCATTTATAAAGCTCTGTGCAGTAGTTGACGTGAAAGTACGTTTAATACAGTAGCGTGGTGAGGTGCATATATTATTACTCAGACATATTTTGAATGAGATGAGACAATGATCTGAGATAACTTCAGACTGTGGAAGTATGACTATATTGTCTACGTTTAATCTGAATGTTAGTATTAGATCAAGGGTGTGACCACCATTATGGGTCGGTCCTATGACATTCTGCTTAATCCCGACTGAATCTAAGATGGACGCAAACGCTGTTTTTAAAGGGTCTTCTGGGTTATCGAAGTGAATATTAAAATCTCCGACAACTAAAGCTTTGTCTAAGGAAATAACCAAATCTGAGATAAAATCTGCAAATTCAGAAAGAAACTCAGAATATGGCCCCGGGGGCCTGTAAATAATAAGCAATGGAATTAACTGGGTAGACTTATTTTTCGAGGCTACATACATTATATGAGTATGAAGAACTTCAAATGTATTAAATTTATAACCAGGTTTGTGTGTTACACCTAGATAATCGTTATAAATAACCGCGACGCCTCCTCCTCTGCCAGTTAGACGAGGCTGGTGTATATAACTGTATCCAGGAGGACTCGCTTCATTTAATGCTATATATTCATTTGGCTTAATCCATGTTTCTGTTAAACACAGTACATTAAACTCCTGATCAGTAATGAGTTCATTAACCATTAGCGCTTTAGATGTAAGAGATCTAATATTTAATAGCCCCACCTTTAGATCAAAGGTGCTGGCAGCAGCTGTACAGTCAGTCTGATCTAATTTTATATTGATTAGGTTACTGGAACAAACTCTCTGAATATTTCTACCTTTTTGTTGAGCTCGGGGAACAGACACAGTCTCGATGTAGTGGGCCCTGAGTGACGACTCTGTGCAGCTAGCAGACAGTCGGTTTAGCCTGTTCGTCTGCTCCCTGGCCTTGGCTCTGGATTGTCAGAAATTAACTAGGCCTGTTCTGAGACTATGACCTATGCTGCAGAAAATAAGAGCAGCACCTTCCCGAGTGGGATGGATACTGTCCCGCCCTAACAGGCCAGCAGTGCCCTCAAAATTAGCCCAATTATCTATAAAGCCCACACTGTTTTCAGAGCACCACCTGGACAGCCAGCAGTTCAGCGACCATAACCTGCTGTAAGCTACATCGCCACGCCGCATTGGGATGGGGCCAGAGCATACTACAGCATCGGACATCGCCTTCGCTAATTTAAACACCTCTACAAAGTTACTCTTAGTAACCTCAGACTGACGAAGGCGTATATCATTAGCTCCTGCATGGATAACTATCTTTGAGAACCTGTGCTTGCCTAGGACCCTAAGATTACCTGCTTTGTCCGGCGCCCTGGCTCCCGGTATACACCTGACTAAAGCTGCTGGTGCCCCTAAAGGCTGAGCTAATTTCACGTGCTGTATGATAGAGTCCCCTATAACCAGAGCTCTTTCAGGTTTCTCAGTGGGTGCATCACTAAGGAGAGCAAACCTGTTCGACACGTGACGCGGAGAGGAGTGGTGCTCCCGTGGGCGAGCCTCAGCGGTAGCTTTGGCTCTACGCTTATGCCACCGAGCCGTCACCCATTCGCCCCGCTGTAAGGGCTCTAATGCCGGAGTTGGGGGATTGCTAACTCCACCTAGGGCGTCCAGACTTTCCCTAACAGAAACTACACTCTTCTCACGCTCACTAACCTGCTCTAAAGCCTGGACACGCGCTTCTAGCACTGAAATCTTCTCCGTCAGAGAGCTACCTAATCTGCACTTATCACAAGTAAAGCTAATAGAGCTATCGCTAGTGACGGAGGAAGAATGACTAAACATCCTGCACTCAGCACACTGAACAGGCTGAAGGTGTGCCATGATGAAAAGATTCACGTACCTTAAATGAAGATCTGTTGATATTAAAGCAGATCAGATGGCCTCCGCTTGTGGACTTTACACAGGAGGAGAGAAAAAGAAAGCTTTCGGTCTCAGCGTTCTTCCTAGAAAAGAAAGAGAAAAAAACGGGAAAAAAACGGAAAAAGGAAAGCGAAAGTGAAAAGTACAAAAATGAAAGCGACAGTATAATAAAAATGAAGAGGATACTGGAAATGTATTTATAGAAAAAAAGTTAAAAAAGGATTAGTAATTAACGCCGGCACTCGCGGGAAAAAGGACTTGGCGCGAACAACTCAGGAAACGAAGTGCGTAAACCAGGAAGAATTTTCTATATTTGTGCATAAATATGACCCAAAATATCATCAGATTTTCACACAAGTCCTAAAAGTAGATAAAGAGAACCCAGGTAAACAAATGAGACAAAAACATGATACATGGCCATTTATTTAATGAGTAAAATGATCCAATATTACATATCTGTGAGTGGCAAAAGTATGTGAACCTCTAGGATTAGCAGTTAATTTGAAGGTGAAATTAGAGTCAGGTGTTTTTCAATCAATGGGATGACAATCAGGTGTGAGTGGGCACCCTGTTTTATTTAAAGAACAGGGATCTGTCAAAGTCTGATCTTCACAACACATGTTTGTGGGAGTGTATCATGGCACGAACAAAGGAGATTTCTGAGGACCTCAGAAAAAGCGTTGTTGATGCTCATCAGGCTGGAAAAGGTTACAAAACCATATCTAAAGAGTTTGGACTCCACCAATCCACAGTCAGACAGATTGTGTACAAATGGAGGAAATTCAAAGACTGTTGTTACCCTCCCCAGGAGTGGTCGACCAACAAAGATCACTCCAACAACAAGGCGTGTAATAGTTGGTGAGGTCACAAAGGACCCCAGGGTAACTTCTAAGCAACTGAAGGCCTCTCTCACATTGGCTAATGTTAATGTTCATGAGTCCCCCATCAGGAGAACACTGAACAACAATGGTGTGCATGGCAGGGTTGCAAGGAGAAAGCCACTGCTCTCCGAAAAGAACATTGCTGCTCGTCTGCAGTTTGCTAAAGATCACGTGGACAAGCCAGAAGGCTATTGGAAAAATGTTTTGTGGACGGATGAGACCAAAATAGATCTTTTGGTTTAAATGTGGAGCGTTATGTTTGGAGAAAGGAAAACACTGCATTCCAGCGGAAGAACCTTATCCCATCTGTGAAACATAGTGGTGGTAGTATCATGGTTTGGGCCTGTTTGCTGCATCTGGGCCAGGACGGCTTGCCATCATTGATGGAACAATGAATTCTGAATTATCCCAGCGAATTCTGAAGGAAAATGTCAGGACATCTGTCCATGAACTGAATCTCAAGAGAAGGTGTCATGCAACAAGACAACAACCCTAAGCACACAAGTCATTCTACCAAAGAATGGTTAAAGAAGAATAAAGTTAATGTTTTGGAATGGCCAAGTCAAAGTCCTGACCTTAATCCAGTCAAAATGTTGTGGAAGGACCTGAAGTGAGCAGTTCATGTGAGGAAACCCACCAACATCCCAGAGTTGAAGCTGTTCTGTATGGAGGAATGGGCTAAAATTCCTCCAAGCCGGTGTGCAGGACTGATCAACAGTTACCGGAAACGTTTAGTTGCAGTTATTGCTGCACAAGGGGGTCACACCAGATACTGAAAGCAAAGGTTCACATACTTTTGCCACTCACAGATATGTAATATTGGATCATTTTCCTCAATAAATAAATGACCAAGTATAATATTTTTGTCTCATTTGTTTAACTGGGTTCTCTTTATCTACTTTTAGGACTTGTATGAAAATCTGATGATGTTTTAGGTCATATTTATGCAGAAATATAGAAAATTCTAATGGGTTCACAAACTTTCAAGCACCACTGTATATATAGTGTGTGTGTGTGTGTGTGTGTGTGTGTGTGTATATATATATATATATATATATATATATATATATATATATATATATATATATATTAGTGTGTGTGTGTATACACACACACTCGTATGAGAGAGAGCATGTGGCATCCCCTTTATATTAAGGAGGTTCAGAGTTTAAAATATTTCAGATATTTAGAAAAAAAATCATTATTTTCATTTTGGCATTGCACTATACAAGTTTAGTGAATCTGTATTCATCTGACAACGAGTTACAGTTCGTGCAACAACAACTGTACAAAAGCGAATGCATATAAACTTGTGTATGTATTTTATAATTTTAACGATTACCGTTAACAGTATCTGCATGACAGATGTCAAGTCTTGATATGTGACTCCCCTACAAGGATACATTTGCATGCCGTCACAAGTCAAAATGTAAACAATGTGAATGCGCCAAGCATGCCGAGTGGGCGGGTTTGACCCAAAACGTATGATGGGATTGCGATCGATATTTATAATTTAATATTTAGCTGACCCTCTCGGACCCATACATGGACCCATACACAGACGTATTTCACTCGGTAATCATAGTGATGGCTAAAATTCCAGACTTGCCCGTGGTCCTAGGCCTTTTTGAAATCCAGGCATCTAATGTGCCGTTCCGTTTCTTAGTCGCCATTTCCAGCCATGTGGAAGCACGGCTCAATCACAGTACACAAAACATTGTCAACACCTTTTCAGCCAGTCAGATTATATCTTAGTTACAGCACACGGCAGCATAATGGCTGCCTCTGTTTCCTATGGATGTGTTAGTATTTGGCCATTATTTAGTTGCATATAACTTAGTTTCACATCATGCGCTGCTCAGTTTTGTACACATATGCAAACAAAACTATTTTTTGTTACTCAGTGAAAAATGGATGGCGGCAAATCCTACTACAGATGGCAGTTTGTGGCCACTGAGACCCCTGAGTTTTAGCACAAAGTCTGTTTTGTTGACGTTATCAACTGTTCATTCAAATTTGTCACATGCACAATAATAGAGTACGGCATGCAGTGAAATGCTTATTGCAGTGCTCCGTAGGTTAAGATAATTGGGGGGAGGGGGGTAAAAAAGGAAAAAAATACAATGTAATAAACAGAATAAAAATAACATGGAGTGCTATTCTGTATATTCTGCAAATGTATAAATATATTTGCACTGTAATTAGGTTGCACAAAGCAGAATTGTTTTATAGAAATGTTCGACGTATATTATACTTTAGTTAGATTAATTTACATAAAGATGTAAGAGATGGTGTGGGGGAGGGGGGGTGAGGGTGAAGTGGTGATACCTAGTAGTTGTTCGTTATTGTTACTGTTATTGTCCTGATGCAGAACCCGAATGGCCTGAGGGCAGAAGCTCCTCCTCATTCTCTTTGTGTTGGCCTTAAGGGAGCAAAAGTACTTCTCTGACCTCAACAGAGAGAAGAACCCATGGTTGGGATGCAGGGTATTATCTAGAAATTGAGAGAAGGGTGTCGGAGGGAGTGTCTGCTAGGGGAGCCTGGGGCGGTTGGGGCTATGCTCCCCTAGTCTGGCTAACGCAACTTCAAAGCTCTGCGAGCATTTGGTCTGGCAAAGATATTAAGCCCAACTGTTTCCCAAAGTGCGTGGTTGACCCGCCTCCCTGAAATGCCTCAGTTTGCTACTGGTCGAAGCCAGAAAAGGCTGTGACGAAGCTTAAACCAATCACATCACTCTTTCCTCTGACGTATGTGACGCGACGGAAACTGTTTGAGTAACAGGAAGAAGATAAATACCTCCAGGGCTGCTCTTTGCTCCGTTTTCAATGAGAACTTCCCGTTGAATGCTTTCAATACAGCATCTACCGCTGTGTCAAAGGCTTGCCGCTGCTCCATGTTCGTAATGTTTTTCTAGTGAATGAAGCGCTTACAGCATAGATTCTGTAAACAATCTATGGCTTCCGGTCGCAGTTCTACTACGTCACTGCCTTGAACACGCCTCTACCCAGGGCCGTTGGAGATGCTCAAAGTTGATTGGCTCCCGATTTTTCGGGAGCTTGGAAGAGCTGGAGATAGCTTGCCTTGCCAGACTAAGCTCGCAACAGGCCCCCGTGTTGCATCACACTTAGGATGGCCGAGCCCAGGCTAATGCTCCCCCAGGAAAATTTGAAATATTGAACAAATTTGGGGCCTTCTGGTGCAATCTTGGCATGAAAAAGTAGTTGAGAGAAGCTCTTAAAATAAGGTGTTTTAGGTCGTGAATTTCTGAAAAAGGTATTGGTCAACTCGAAGCATTTCAAGAAAATTCTTTATTTTATAGCACATGTAGCCTTTGTGCCCAATTTTGCAATGCTCAGTCCTGATTAGCATGGTATTACCATACCATGTGGTTGGGATAGCCATTACCAAGAAGCTAACCTTTCACATGTACATATTGAGTGTGTGTAAGCATTAGAGACTTCACACACGCCTCAGATGAGGTTGCATGAAAAGTTCTGCGGCTTCAACATGGTGGGCAGCCAGGGCCGGCAGCCGAACCTGGCTGTCGTATGAAATGAGGACTATGGTTGGTTGCTGTGCCTCATGTTGGCCAATGGGAGCATGCTATCGGTTCTGAGCAGAACTTGCACAAGGTGTTCATTCTTATCCAGTGATGTGAGCATGAGTAACACAGCGGCTTAGCACAGCCTAAACTTCACCGAGACTTAAGTGCATTTACATTTGGGGATATTTTGGAACGCGTTGTGCGCACTTGGGAGCCAGTCATTATTGGAAACACCTGATGCTGATTTGAGAGCAATCGGTACATGCATGTAAGGACACGGAGGCTTTGTGAAGTATTATCATTATCACAGTCATGTTTGCAGCCGTGTTTATGACTCTGCTTTTGGTTTTGTTTCTGTACATATCGCGTCTGCTAATAAACACTTCCTGCACTTGGAGCCATCTATTGCCATGTACCGTACCTGACAGAATACTTCACAAAGTCTCTGTGAAAAGTGTCCTTACATGCATGTGTAAATTGTGCTCCGGTGTTTCCCAAGTGTGCACACAATGCACTCTGAAAGATCCCTGAATGGGAATTTTGAAGCCCGTCGTTGCAGAAAATTTCCCCTCGACTTCTAGGATTGGTCGTCGAAAAGACTGGTTAGTGGGTCTCTAGATAACACCGAGTTGGGATGGCTGAGGTCTTTCCTTATCTTCCTGGCTTTGGGCCGGCACCACTTGGTGTAAATAGATTTCAGATCAGGGAGCTCTGTGTGGATGATTTGGTTTGGCTGATCGTACCACACTCTGTAGAGCCCATCTGTCTTACATGGTGTTGTTCCCAAACAAAGTGAAGAGTTCCTGTCAGGATGCTCTCAATGATGGAGACATTGGAGAAAAGTTCCTCAGCACGGTTGGTGGAAGACAGACGTCTCGAAGATGTCTTAGACACTAGTGGGCCTTCTTAAACATGACCGGTCTTGTGTGATGTGGACGCCCAGGTACGAAAAGCTGTCCTCTGTTTCCACTGGGGTCCTGTTAACGTCGAGGGGCTTGTAGTTCCTCCCTGCTTTGTGCAGAAGTCCACTATCAGTTCCTTTGTCTTGCTGACTGTTAGGAGGAGGTTGTTGTCCTGGCACCAGACCTCCAGGTTTCTGACCTCTTCCAGGTATGCCTCCTCATTGTTATTGGAGCTCAAGCCTACCACAATGGTGTTGTCCGCAAACTTGATAATGATGACGTCTCATGAGGCTATGCAGTCGTGCATGTACAGAGCAGGGGGCTCAGAACACAGCTCTGGGGGGGGCTCCAGTGCTGAGGGTGATTGGGAAGGGGGGAGATGCACATTTCCCCACCCTTGCTGCCTGTAGTCTAGCTGAAAGGAAGTTGAGGATCCACTGACTGTAATGGGCTGAGCCCCAGGTCCTTCAACTTCATGAGGGGATTATTGTGTTGAATGCAGAACTATAGTCTACAAAGAGCATCTTAACATAATTCCCCTTCCTAGAGTCAAGGTGGCTGAGAGCTATGTGCAGGAGGTGTGTGGTGGCATCATTGGTGGAATGATTAGACCAGTAGGCAAACTGTAGTGGGACAAAGTTGGCAGGAAGTGAAGAGGTGAAAGTCTCTGACCAGTTTTTCAAAGCACTTCTTCACAATTGAGGTCAGTGCTACTGGATGGTAAATCATTAGGACAAGCAGGCTGTTTCTTCAGGACAGGAACAATAATGGACTGCTTGAAGCACCTGAGAATCACTGCCTGATCCAGGGAGAGGTTGAAGATCTCTTTGAACACTGGTGCTAGCTGGTCTGCACAGGCTTTCAGGACCCAGGTCCTGATGCCTTCCTGGTATTCACTTTTTTTTCCCCCCAAGGCGTTCTTTATGGTGTGTTCTCTGATGACAAAAGTGCCTCCCCCCCAAGGCACTCTCTATGTGCATGTTGCTATTCACGCTGCTATTTACAGTAGAGTTAGCTGCCTTGAAGTGAGCATAAAATGTGTTCAGCTTGTCTGTCAGCGATGTGTCTGCATTTGTTACTGTGGTGGGATGTGTGGGAGGTGGTTTTGTTCCTGTAATTCCACTTCGCCTCTTTTACCACTCTGTGCACGCTGTAAGACACCAGTTTTATATCGGTCCATGTTTCCAGTAGCAAGCCCTGCCTTGTAGGTGGCAGTGTGTGATTTTCAGAGCATCCTGGATTGTTTTATTCACCCATGGCTTCTGATTTGGTGGTTTTCTGAACTGTATTGTCCAGTAGTTTCCCGATTTAAATCCCGCAACTACTTCTGTAAGCGTCAATGTCGTCATAGCTGTGCCGTAACCTGTCCCAGTCTGTCTTATCTAAGGTGTCCTGCAGGGCAGCTTCTGATGGGTCTGTCCAGCAAGTGACCTCCCTCACAACTGGGGATTCCTGTTTCAATCTCTGTTTGTAAACAAGAGTGAGGAAGATGGCCGCACAGTCAGATTTCCCAAACGCCAGCAGGGACTTTGTCTTGTAACAGTGGTTCATGTTGAATGAGGGTTTCCTGTAGCTCACACAAGCAGTGTCCATGTCCACTTGAGGCAGAATATAAACGGTGCTGACTATGACCGAGGTGAATTCTTGCGGAAGATAAAGGGAGACATTTGATGGTCAGAAGTTCCAGTTTGGGTGAACTTGAGCATGTGAGAGGAGAAATGCTCGCATTAATGCACCATCTGTTATTCACCATCAGACCTTCTCCATCACCATCTCCTTTTGCCTTCCCCGACTTCATTGTTCTGTCCATACTGTAAACCGAGAACCCCACTGGCTATACTGTGTGGTCTGGTACTGCTGGGTTCAGCAATATCTCTGTGAAGCAGAGAAGGTTGTAGTCCTGAATTTCCCTCTGGAACTTGATTCTGGCCCTGAGGTCATCAAGCTTGTTCTTGATGAATTCAGCATTGGCAAGCAGGATACTGGGCATGGGTGCATGATGTGCACAAGCCCGCAACCTGTTCCTGACACTAGCTCGTTTCCCCAGAGGTCGATGCCTAGGGGCGCGACCTTTTGTTCTTAAAATCTCCCTCGGCCAGGCTAGGTCCGGAGGTAAAAACGTTGGTCTGTGAGTAGGTTGTTGACCAATAGAAGTAAGGGTATTTCTATTGTACCTAATTACTGTTGCCATACTGAATGGCTTTTTTTATTTATTTATTATTTATTTATTTATTTATTTTTAAAAGTCTTAACCAACTGAATAACTTTTTTAAAAGTTAGTTGTGGTCGGAGCAGTTAGCATGGCAGCCTACTCACTGATGCCATGCATTTCGCCATACGTTGGAGACTTGAGTGCAAAACTGTTCATGACAACTGAAGTCCCAAAGGACACTTTTTGCCAGATCAGCAAAAACAGTATGAGGATGTTTTTACTGATGGAGACTTCCGAGCACTTCTGGAAGTTGTTCTGGATAAAGGTGCATACCAAGTCCCGTAAAATGACACTTTTGGGTGTGGTAGCCAATTATGTACAGCATTTGCTGTGTGAAATGTTTCAAATTGTCTATATCTTTGACCTTTGTGTGACGAACTTTTTATTTTAATAACTTTTCTCTTATTTGCTCTCTAGCCCATCCCCAATCCAGACACGACACTTGATTCTGCAGAAACGCATGATCTAGTATTGAAGTCTCGACTTAATAAGGACGTTTTAAAGGGCAAAAAGACCCCAACTGCAGAGGAGCTCGCGAAGATGTTCTACACCACAAAGCACCGCTGGTACCCAGTTGGACAGTGAGTTGTACATTATTCGCATGTATTTTTATAAAAATTTAGTTATCTTTATTTCCTGGTACACTGATGAAAAGCCATTCACCAGAGATCAAATTTTGAGGACTGAAAATTTGATTGAATTATGGCAGTATACAGACGGGTTTATAAGTATTCGGACAGGAACGTTTTTTTTTTTTTTTTTAAATTTTGCCTCTGTGCACCACCACAATGGATTTGAAATGTCGTCATTGTCAAGAAGTGACTGATGGGTAGTCTTTCATCTTTACTGACACGAAGTCAAGTTAAGTTTATTTGTATAGCACTTTTAACAATAAACATTGTCGCAAAGCAGCTTTACAGAATTTGAATGTCTTAAAACATGAACTAATTTTATCCCTAGTCTATCCCCAATGAGCAAGCCTGTGGCAAGGAAAAACTCCCTCAGACAACATGAGAAAGAAACATCGAGAGGAACCAGACTCAAAAGGGAACCCATCCTCATTTGGGCAACAACAGACAACATGACTATAACATCAACAAAACTGACTTCATGTTAAAACTGTTAATGTTATAACTCTTCAGTTGATGGAAACTTGAGTGCAAAACTGTTCAAGTCAACTGTAGTCCTCAGCCATAAAGCATTACTGTAAATGTCCAGTGTGTCTTCCAAGTGTGCCTTTCAATTGTCCATATTGGGCAGTCCTCCACAGGAGCGATGTGATGAGACTCCAACCAGACATTGGGCATCAGGGTGAATTAGGCAGGTCTGAGGAGCAGAAGAGGCCAGCATCTCGAGCTCAGGATTGGCATGTAACTCAGAGGGACAGATTGGGGAGGGAGAGAGAGAACACGGGTTAAGTATGCCCAGTGTCACCTGAATAAGTAGGAACAGTATACGTTTTGCGCTGAGTACAAGCAGGGACTCTGGCAAAATTAACTGACAGCATACCTTCTGGCTCTCCCCTTTTAGTTAACACGGGCATGAGGGAGCCCCGGGACATAAAGCAGCCTTTAATTGCTGATTGGTCAATTTTGACCTCGTGCTTCCATTTATGCTAATTAGAAAAGCTAATAATAGAACAAGTAAACTTTTACTGGCTTCTCAGCTTGTTGTTTCAGAGTTTTATTCAGTTTTTTACGTCTCCTGTAAAAAAGGAAAAATGTCACATAGCAGGTTTTGACCTGACAGCGACGATATGTTTTCAGCCTAGACTTAAATGCTGAGACTGTGTCTGATTTCCGAACACTACATGGAAGGCTGTTCCATAACTGTGGGGCTTTGTAAGAAAAGGCTCTGCCCCCTGATGTAGCCTTCACTATACGAGGTACCAGCAGATAGCCTGCACCTTTTGATCCAAGTAGGTGTGGTGGCGGGTCATAAAGGACCAGAAGTTCACTCAGGTACTGTGCTGCAAGACCATTCAGTACTTTAAAGGTCAATAGTAGTATTTTATAATCAATACGAAATTTGATTGGGAGCCAATGCAGTGTGGATAAGACAGGGGTGATGTGGTCATATTTTCTAGTTCTAGTAAGGACTCTTGCTGCTGCATTTTGAACTAACTGGAGTTTGTTTATGCCCTTATTGGAACATCCAGACAGTAAGGCATTACAATAATCCAACCTGGAGGTAACGAAAGCACGAACTAGTTTTTCTCTGTCGTGTAGGGACATTACATTTCTTATCTTAGCAATATTTCTGAGATGCAAGAAAGCTATCCAGGTTATGTTATCGATGTGAGTTTCAAATGAAAGACTGGGGTAGATAATCACCCCAAGGTCTTTTTTTTTTACTGCTACACAAACAGGTCTCCTTGGTGTCCTTTTATAGATTTTAACAAACTTTCAATTTTCAATGTAATCGCAAGGTGTGGAGATGGGAAAACTAAACAAAATATTTAAACCTCACGTCATGAAGTGATGCCTGGAATTCCCTTCCTTTCTGCCAAGAATGGCCCAAACTGGAAATGACGTAGATTTGGTGAACGCCTGCCTGGAAGGCTTGCCGAAAGAAAATGTTTTCATAACAGAACATGAGCTGTGTCTGAAATCACTCTCTTGTTTGCTACTCCCTACTTACTATCTAGGAAGTTCTATAGAGAGGATTATATAGTGAGCTCATTGGTTTAAAAAAAAACAACTCCTCCTCTTTCGGGTACTACTCCGTCGCGTCATTATTTATGTCATTACTGTCACACAAAACGTGCCAGATCAGTTGGCTGATGGGTTTCCAAAAT
>NC_083589.1:14086972-14216972 GCF_027579695.1 Neoarius graeffei | reverse complement strand
TACCAGCAACAGTGTGTGAAAACCTTGTGAAGACTTACAGAAAACGTTTGACCTCTGTCATTGCCAACAAAGGGTATATAACAAAGTATTGAGATGAACTTTTGTTTGTTGGTCAAGAAACCAAATACTTATTTTCCATCATAATTTGCAAATAAATTATTTAAAAATCAGACAATGTGATTTTCTGGATTTTTTTTTTCTCATTTTGTCTCTTAGTTGAGGTATACCTATGATGAAAATTACAGGCCTCTCTCATCTTTTTAAGTGGGAGAACTTGCACAATTGGTGACTGACTAAATACTTTTTTGCCCCTGTGTATGTGTGTGTGTGTGTATATATATATATATATATATATATATATATATATATTTATATATATTTATTTATTTATTTTTTAATTACACACACAGTTAGGTCCATAAATATTTGGACAGAGACAACATTTTTCTAATTTTGGTTCTGTACATTACCACAATGAATTTTGAACAAAACAATTCAGATGCAGTTGAAGTTCAGACTTTCAGCTTTAATTCAGTGGGTTGAACAAAGTGATTGCATAAAAATGTGAGGAACTAAAGCATTTTTTAAACACAATCCCTTCATTTCAGGGGCTCAAAAGTAATTGGACAAATTAAATAACTGTAAATAAAATGTTCATTTCTAATACTTTGTTGAAAACTCTTTGTTGGCAATGACTGCCTGAAGTCTTGAACTCATGGACATCACCAGACGCTGTTTCCTCCTTTTTAATGCTCTGCCAGGCCTTTACTGCAGCGGTTTTCAGTTGCTGTTTGTTTGTGGGCCTTTCTGTCTGAAGTCTCGTCTTTAACAAGTGAAATGCATGCTCAATTGGGTTGAGATCAGGTGACTGACTTGGCCATTCAAGAATATTCCACTTCTTTGCTTTTATAAACTCCTGGGTTGCTTTGGCTTTGTTTTGGGTCATTATCCATCTGTATTATGAAACGCCAACCAATCGGTTTGGCTGGATTTGAGCACACAGTATGTCTCTGAATACCTCAGAATTCATCCAGCTGCTTCTGTCCTGTCTCACATCATAAATAAGCACTAGTGACCCAGTGCCACTGGCAGCTATGCATGCCCAAGCCATCACACTGCCTCCGCCGTGTTTGACAGATGATGTGGTATGCTTTGGATCATGAGCTGTACCATGCCTTTGCCATACTTTTTTCTTTCCATCATTCTGGTAGAGGTTGATCTTGATTTCATCTGTCCAAAAAATGTTCTTCCAGAACTGTGCTGGCTTTTTTTTTTTAGATGTTTTTTAGTAAAGTCCAATCTAGCCTTTTTATTCTTGAGGCTTATGATTGGCTTGCACTGTGCAGTGGACCCTCTATATTTATTTTCATACAGTCTTTTCTTTATGCTAGATTTGGATATTGATACGCCTACCTCCTGGAGAGTGTTGTTCACTTGGTTGGCTGTTGTGAAGGGGTTTCTCTTCACCATGGAAATTATTCTGCGATCATCCACCACTGTTGTCTTCTGTGGGCGTCCAGGTCATTTTGCATTGATGAGTTCACCAGTGATTTCTTTCTTTCTCAGGATGTACCAAACTGTAGATTTTGCCACTCCTAATATTGTAGCAATTTCTTGGATGGGTTTTTTCTGTTTTCACAGCTTAAGGATGGCTTGTTTCACCTGCATGGAGAGCTCCTTTGACCGCATGTTTTCTTCACAGCAAAATCTTCCAAATGCAAGCACCACACCTCAAATCAACTCCAGGCCTTTTATCTGCTTAATTGAGAATGACATAACGAAGGAATTGCCCACACCTGGCCATGAAATAGCCTTTGAGTCAATTGTCCAATGACTTTTGGTCCCTTTAAAAACAGGGTTGCACATGTTAAGGAGCTGAAACTCCTAAACCCTTCATCCAATTTTAATGTGGATATCCTCAAATGAAAGCTGAAAGTCTGGACTTGATGTCCATGTCCATTATATAACTATAACTTGAATGTTTCAGTAAACAATTAAAAAAACAAAATTTGTGTCAGTGTCCAAATATATATGGACCTAATTGTGTATACACACACACACGTGTGTGTGTGTGTGTGTGTGTGTGTATATAAAATGGCGGCACGGTGGTGTAGTGGTTAGCGCTGTCGCCTCACAACAAGAAGGTCCGGGTTCGAGCCCCGTGGCCGGCGAGGGCCTTTCTCTGCAGAGTTTGCATGTTCTCCCTGTGTCCGCGTGGGTTCCTTCCGGGTGCTCCGGTTTCCCCCACAGTCCAAAGACATGCAGGTTAGGTTAACTGGTTACTCTAAATTGACCGTAGGTGTGAATGTGAGTGTGAATGGTTGTCTATGTGTCAGCCCTGTGATGACCTGGCGACTTGTCCAGGGTGTACCCCGCCTTTTGCCCATAGTCAGCTGGGATAGGCGACTCGATAAAGCGACTCGATGATATATATATATATATTATCAGCTGGATAGTACAGTGGTAATGCTCACTGACTACGACGCAGGAGATCGGGGTTCGAATCCCGGTCGGGGCAAAACATCATCCAGTAAGGGTCCTTAGGCAAAACCCCTCATGATATATCAGCCTACCTCAGGAATGAGTGAAAACATAACTGATAGAGTCATACCGGCTCAGACGTCGCCCGGGTCAACAAGGTCTGCGTCAGTTGCTAGGGAACCAGGGCAAACTGATGAGAAATGGGCTACTGGAACAAGACATCGATGGACGAGGACAGAAAATATGGATTTGCTGGAATGCTACTATACAAGCAATCCCAGAGAGAGGGGATACATGCAGAGAATGTGGGACCATTGGATACTTCGAAACCCACAATCAAGGCTAACAAAGAAACAGCTATTAGCCCAGTGTTCCAACATCCGTAATCGAAATCTGCTATCACAACTAGAGATTAATGAAATACAACAATGATGCTACGGCAAGGGGGAGCCAGGAAGACAGGTCAGCGGGGAGATGTCATCATCCCCACAACCAGAGATTGGGTACCAAGCCCCAACAGCTAACAGCCTCAACACAAGAGCTGCTGACCTGAGAAGGAGCCCCCGACGAATACCGAAGCTGAGTTGCCAAGTACCTTCAGAAGATCTACTAGTAGATGTGAATGCTGCTCTGAAGACAATCTCCACAAGAACCATCACTGAGACCAACAAGCTGATACACAGTACAGCAACAGTAATCATGGAGATGCTTGGACACAAGGTGGGCTCGGGACATAACAAACAGTATCCACCATGGAAGAGACGATTAGAGGCCAAGATAAAGGCAGCAAGGAGAGAAGTTAGCCAGCTAGCTGAACTACAGAAAGGGAACATGGTGAATAAAGGGGCGCCCAGGAAGTACAACTCACTCTCCATACCAGAGGCACTCGAAACTGCCAAACAGCGACTAACAGCTCTGGCCACCCGGTTGAGGAGATACACCAAGGAAGGAGAGGCCAGGAGAATAAACAAGCTGTTCTCCACTGAACCAGCCAAGGTGTACTCTCAATGGCAGGGGAACAACAACCAGTCAGACCCACCAAGAGCTGAGGTGGAAAAATACTGGAAAGACATATGGGAAAGAAAGGCATCACACAACACCGATGCCCAATGGTTAGTGGACCTAAGAGCTGACCACAGCAACCTCCCAGAACAAGAACCAGTAACCATCTCAATGGCAGACGTCCAAGAAAGAGTATCAAAGATGAAGAGCTGGACAGCACCAGGCCCCGATATGATCCATACGTACTGGCTGAAGAAGCTAACTGCACTCCATGAACGCCTAGCAGCACAGATGAACCAGCTGCTGAGGGATGGAACCCACCCAGAATGGCTAACCCAAGGCAGGACAGTCCTAATCATGAAGGACCCCCAGAAGGGACCCATCCCATCCAACTACCGGCCAATTACCTGTCTCTGCACAACATGGAAGGCCCTGTCAGGCATCATTGCAGCAAAAATGAGTAAGCATGTGGCTCAATACATGAGCGAGGCACAGAAAGGAATTGGCCAAGCACCAGCTACTGGCCGACAGAACAGTCGCCCGAGACTGTAAGAAGAGACAGACCAACGTGTGCACTGCCTGGATTGACTACAAGAAAGCCTATGACTCAATGCCACACACATGGATACTGGAATGTCTGGAACTGTATAAGATCAACAGGAACCTAAGGACCTTCATCCAGAACTCAATGGAAATGTGGAAGACAACCCTAGAGGCCAACTCAAAACCCATTGCCCAAGTCAACATCAAGTGCGGCATATACCAAGGAGATGCGCTATCACCACTGCTGTTCTGCATAGGCCTGAACCCCCTCAGTCAGATCATCACGAAGAGCGGCTACGGGTACCGATTCCCTAGTGGGGCAACAATCAGCCACCTGCTCTACATGGATGACATCAAGCTGTATGCCAGGAATGAGCGAGAAATAGACTCGCTGATCCACACCACCCAGATCTACAGCGATGACATAGGGATGTCATTCGGATTGGACAAGTGTGGCCGGATGGTCTCAAAGAGGGGCAAGATGATCTGGCCTGAAGGGATTGACCTACCAGAGGGCAACATAGGTGATATCCAAGACAGCTACAAGTACCTTGGCATCCCACAGGCTAATGGAAACCATGAAGAGGCCACAAGGAAGTCAACCACAGCCAAATACCTCCAGAGAGTAAGGCAGGTCCTGAAAAGTCAGCTGAATGGTAAAAACAAGGTCCGAGCCATCAACATGTACGCACTACCAGTCATCAGATACCCCGCTGGTATCATAAACTGGCCAAAGGAGGAGATAGAAGCCACATATATCAAGACTAGAAAGCTCCTCACCATGCATGGAGGGTTCCACCCCAAGTCCAGCACCCTGAGACTATACACTAAGCGGAAAGAGGGAGGCCGAGGGCTAGTGAGCGTCAAGACCACGGTCCAGGATGAAACATCGAAAATCCGAGAATACATCAGAAAGATGGCCCCAAAGGATGAACTGCTAAGTGAATGTCTCAGGCAGCAGAACCCTGATAAGAGTGCAGAGGAGGAGGAGGAACAGACAACCTGGAGAGACAAACCCCTACATGGCATGTACCACCGTCAGATAGAGGAAGTGGCTGATATCAAGAAATCCTACCAGTGGCTGGATAATGCAGGACTGACAGACAGCACAGAGGCACTAATCATGGCAGCACAAGAACAGGCCATAAGCACAAGAGCCATAGAGGCCAGGATCTACCAGAGTAGATCAGACCCAAGATGCAGACTGTGCAAAGAAGCCCCTGAAACAGTCCAGCACATAGTAGCAGGGTGTAAGATGCTAGCTGGATCAGCGTACATGGAGAGGCACAACCAAGTGGCTGGGATAGTATACAGGAACATTTGCAACCAGTATGGAATAGAAATACCCAAGTCCCAATGGGCCATACCACAGAAGGTGGCTGAGAACAACAGGGCCAAGATTCTGTGGGACTTCAGCTTCCAGACTGACAAACAGATCCTGGCTAACCAACCGGACATAGTGGTGGTGGACAAAGAGCAGAAGAGGGTGGTGGTGATAGATGTGGCGATCCCAGCTGACGCCAACATCAGGAAAAAGGAACATGAGAAAATTGAGAAGTATCAAGGGTTGAAAGAGCAGCTGGAACGGATGTGGAAGGTCAAGGGTTGCGTGGTCCCCGTGGTAGTGGGGGCACTTGGGGCAGTAACCCCCAAACTGGGAGAGTGGCTCCAGCAAATCCCAGGAACAACATCTGAAGCCTCAGTCCAGAAGAGCGCAGTCCTAGGAACATCGAAGATACTGTGCAGAACCCTCAGACTCCCAGGCCTCTGGTAGAGGACCCGAGCTTGAGGATGACATGGATACCACCCCCCCGCCGGGGGTGAGAAGGAGATTTTATATATATATATACTAGTGCATCTCAAAAAATTAGAATATTGTGAAAAAGTTCAATATTTTCCATCAGTTATTTAAGAAAGTGAAAATGTCATATATTATAGACTCAGTACACATAAACTAAAATGTATCCAGCATTTTTCTCTTTTAATTTTAATCAGTATGGCACACAGTACAAAAACATAAACCCATCTCAAAATATTAGAATATTTCATTTCGAGTTTGAGTAAAACAGTATGAACACAGTGTATCTCTCGGTCTAGTTCAGTACACACAACCACAATCATGGGGAAGACTGCTGACTTGACTGTTGTCCAGAAGATGATCACTGATGCCCTCCACAAGGAGGGTAAGCCACAAAAGGTCATTGCTGAAAAGGGTGGCTGGAAAAGGTGCACAAGCAACAGGGATGGCCGTAGTCTTGAGAGGATTGTCAAGAAAAGTTGATTCAAGAACTTGGGAGAGCTTCACAAGGAGTGGACTGAGGCTGGTGTCAGTGTATCAAGACCCATCACGAACAGACATCTTCAAGAAAGGGGATACAACTTTCGCATTCCTAATATCAAGCTACTCCTGAGCCAGAGGCAATGTCAGAAGTGTCTTATCTGGGCTAAGGAGAGAAAGAAATGGACTGTTGCTCAGTGGTCCAAAGTCCTCTTTTCAGATGAAAGTACATTTTGCATTTAATTTGGAAATCACGGTTCTAGAGTCTGGATGAAGAGTGGAGAGGCACAGAATCCAAGGTGTTTGAAGCCCAGTGTGAAGTTTCCACAGTCTGTGATGATTTGGGGTGCCATGTCATTTGCTGTTGTTGGTCCACTGTATTTTATCAAGTCCAAAGTCAACACAGCCATCTACCAGGAGATTTTAGAGGACTTCATGCTTCCATCTGCTGACGAGCTTTTTGGAGATGCTGATTTCCTTTTCCAGCAGGACTTAGCACCTACCCCCAGTGCCAAAACTACTACCAAATGGTTTGCTGACCATGATATTACTGTGTTTGGCCAGCCTACTTGCCTGACCTGAACCCCATAGAGAATCTATGGGGTATTGTCAAGAGGAAGATGAGAAACACCCGACCCAAAAATACAGATACGCTGAAGGCCACTATCAAAGCAACCTGGGCTTCAATAACACTTCAGCAGTGCCACAGACTGATCACCTCCATGCCACACCGCATTGATACAGTAATTCATGGTAAAGGAGCCCCAACCAAGTATCGAGTGTATAAATGAATATACTTTTCAGACGTTGGGCATTTCTGTATTGTAAATCCTTTTTTTGATTGATCTTGGGGAATATTCTAATAATTTGAGATACTGGATTTCTGATTTTCATGAGCTATAAGCCATAATCATCAAAATTAAAACAAAAAAGGCTTTAAATATTTCACTTTACATGTAGTGAATATAGAATATATGAAACCTTTACCTTTTTGAATTGAATTATGAAAAAAAGGAACTTTTTCATGGTATTCTAATTTTTTGAGATGCACAGGTGTGTGTATATATATATATATATATATATATATATATATATATATATATATATATATATAATACACATGTATGTATGTATACATATACGTGTGTATATTTATATATCTCTCTCACACACACACATTTTATATATATATATATATATATATATATATATATATAATATATATATGTGTATATATATATGTATATATATATATATATATATATATATATGTGTGTGTGTGTGTGTCTATGTAGTATGTACAACCCCGATTCCAAAAAAGTTGGGACAAAGTACAAATTGTAAATAAAAACAGAATGCAATAATTTACAAATCTCAAAACCTGATATTGTATTCCCAATAGAACATAGACAACATATCAAATGTCGAAAGTGAGACATTTTGAAATTTCATGCCAGATATTGGCTCATTTGAAATTTCATGACAGCAACACATCTCAAAAAGTTGGGACAGGGGCAATAAGAGGCTGGAAAAGTTAAAGGTACAAAAAAGGAACAGCTGGAGGACCAAATTGCAACTCATTATGTCACTTGGCAATAGGTAATTAACATGACTGGGTACAAAAAGAGCATCTTGGAGTGGCAGCGGCTCTCAGAAGTAAAGATGGGAAGAGGATCACCAATCCCCTAATTCTGCGCCGACAAATAGTGGAGCAATATCAGAATGGAGTTCGACAGTGTAAAATTGCAAAGAGTTTGAACATGTCATCATCTACAGTGCATAATATCATCAAAAGATTCAGAGAATCTGGAAGAATCTCTGTGCGTAAGGCTCAAGGCAGGAAAACCATACTGGGTGCCCGTGATCTTCGGGCCCTTAGACGGCACTGCATCACATACAGCCATGCTTCTGTATTGGAAATCACAAAATGGGCTCAGGAATATTTCCAGAGAACATTATCTGTGAACCCAATTCACCGTGCCATCCGCCGTTGCCAGCTAAAACTCTATAGTTCAAAGAAGAAGCCGTATCTAAACATGATCCAGAAGCGCAGACGTCTTCTCTTTGTCAAGGCTCATTTAAAATGGACTGTGGCAAAGTGGAAAACTGTTCTGTGGTCAGACGAATCAAAATTTGAAGTTCTTTATGGAAATCAGGGACGCCGTGTCATTCGGACTAAAGAGGAGAAGGCCGACCCAAGTTGTTATCAGCGCTCAGTTCAGAAGCCTGCATCTCTGATGGTATGGGGTTGCATTAGTGCGTGTGGCATGGGCAGCTTACACATCTGGAAAGACACCATAAATGCTGAAAGGTATATCCAGGTTCTAGAGCAACATATGCTCTCATCCAGATGACGTCTCTTTCAGGGAAGACCTTGCATTTTCCAACATGACAATGCCAAACCACATACTGCATCAATTACAGCATCATGGCTGCGTAGAAGAAGGGTCCAGGTACTGAACTGGCCAGCCTGCAGTCCAGATCTTTCACCCATAGAAAACATTTGGCGCATCATAAAACGGAAGATATGACAAAAAAGACCTAAGACAGTTGAGCAACTAGAATCCTACATTAGACAAGAATGGGTTAACATTCCTCTCCCTAAACTTGAGCAACTTGTCTCCTCAGTCCCCAGACGTTTACAGACTGTTGTATAGAGAAAAGGGGATGTCTCACAGTGGTAAACATGGCCTTGTCCCAACTTTTTTGAGATGCGTTGTCATGAAATTTAAAATCACCTAATTTTTTTCTTTAAATTATACATTTTCTCAGTTTAAACATTTGATATGTCATCTATGTTCTATTCTGAATAAAATATGGAATTTTGAAACTTCCACATAATTGCATTCCATTTGTATTTACAATTTGTACTTTCTCAACTTTTTTGGAATCGGGGTTGTACAGTGCCTTGCAAAAGTATTCATCCCTCTTAGTGCTTGTCCTGTTTTGTCGCATCACAAGCTGGTATTAAAATGGATTGTTGGGGGTTAGCACCATTTGATTTACACAACATGCCTACCGCTTTTAAAGGTGTCCTTTTTTAATTTATTTTTAATTGTGATGCAAACCGGGCGGCACGGTGGTGTAGTGGTTAGCGCTGTCGCCTCACAGCAAGAAGGTCCTGGGTTCGAGCCCCGGGGCCGGCGAGGGCCTTTCTGTGTGGAGTTTGCATGTTATCCCCGTGTCCGCGTGGGTTTCCTCCGGGTGCTCCGGTTTCTCCCACAGTCCAAAGACATGCAGGTTAGGTTAACTGGTGACTCTAAATTGACCGTAGGTGTGAATGTGAGTGTGAATGGTTGTCTGTGTCTATGTGTCAGCCCTGTGATGACCTGGCGACTTGTCCAGGGTGTACCCCGCCTTTCGCCCGTAGTCAGTTGGGATAGGCTCCAGCTTGCCTGCGACCCTGTAGAAGGATAAAGCGGCTAGAGATAATGAGATGAGATGCAAACCATGATTAAGATGGAAAAAACAAATCTCGAGTGTGCATAGGTATTCACTCCTCTCAAAGTCAGTGCTTTGTAGAGCCACCTTTTGCTACAATTACAGCTGCAGGTCTCTTGGAGCATGTCTCTGTTAGCTCTATTAACTGGGATTTTTGCCCATTCCTCAAGGTAAAACTGCTCCAACTCCAAGTTAAAAGGGCTGCGTTGGTGTACAGCAATCTTCAAGTTATGTCACCAGATTCTCAATTGGATTGAGGTCTGGGCTTTGATTAGGCCATTCCAAGACATTTAAATGTTTCTCTTTACACCATTCCAGTGTCGCTTTAGCAGTATGTTTAGGGTCATTGTCCTGCTGGACCGTGAACCTTCATCCAAGTCTAAAATCTCTGGCTGACTCAAACAAGTTCTCCTCCAGAATTGCCCTGCATTTAGTGCTATCCATCTTTCCTTCTGTCCTGACTAGCTTTCCTGTTCCTGCAGATGAAAAACATCCCCACAGCATGATGCTGCCACCACCATGCTTCATTGTAGGCATGTTTCTCAGGGTGTTGGGTTTGTGACACACATGGCATTTCCCAGGATAGCCAAAAAGTTCAATTTTTGTCTCATTTGCCCAGAGAATCTTCCATGTGTTTGGGGAGTCTGCTACATGCTGTTGGGCAAACTCCAAATGTGTGTTCTTCAGCAATGGCTTTTTTCTGGCTACTTTTCCATAAAGCCCACTCTGTGGGGTGTACAGCTTTAAAGTGGTCCTATGGACAGATAATCCCATCTCCGCTGTGGATCTTTGCAGCTCCATCAGTGTTATCTTTGGTGTCTTTGTTTCATCTCTGATTAATGTCCTCCTTGCCCAATCTGTGAGTTTTGGTGGGTGGTCTTCTCTTGTTAGGCTTGTAGTGGTGCCATGTTCTTTTCATTTTGCTATAATGGATTTAATGGTGCTCCCTGGGATATTCAAAGTTTGGGATATTTTTTATAACCCAACCCTGGTCTATACTTCACAATTTTGTCTCTGACCTGTTTGGAGTGCTCCTTGGTTCTCATGTTGCTTGCTTAGTAGTGTTGCAGTGTCAGGGTCCTTCCAGAACAGGTTGATTTTATAGACATCATGTGACTTTTTGATTGCACACATGTAGATCAACTAATTATGTGACCTTATGAAGTGAATTAGTTGGACCAGCTCTTATTTAGAGGTTTCATGCAAAAGGGGGTGAATACCTATACACACTCCAGATTTCTGTTTTTTTCCATCTTAATTATTGCTTGTCACAATTAAAAAAAAGTGCACCTTTAAAGTTGTAGGCATGTTATGTAAAACACATGGTGCTAACCCCCCAAAAATCCATTTTAATTCCAGCTTGTAATGCGACAAAACAGAACAAACACCAAGGGGGAAGAATACTTTTTGCAAGGCACTGTACAGTGGGGCAAAAAAGTATTTAGTCAGTCACCAATTGTGCAAGTTCTCCCACTTAAAAAGATGAGAGAGGCCTGTAATTTTCATCATAGGTATACTTCAACTATGAGAGACAAAATGAGAAGAAAAATCCAGAAAATCACATTGTCTGATTTTTAAAGAATTTATTTGCAAATTATGGTGGAAAATAAGTATTTGGTCAATAACAAAAGTTCATCTCAATACTTTATATACCCTTTGTTGACAATGACAGAGGTCAAACGTTTTCTGTAAGTCTTCACAAGGTTTTCACACACTGTTGCTGGTATTTTGGCCCTTTCCTCCATGCAGATCTCCTCTAGAGCAGTGATGTTTTGGGGCTGTCACTGGGCAACATGGACTTTCCACTCCCTCCAAAGATTTTCTATGGGGTTGAGATCTGGAGACTGGCTAGGCCACTCCAGGACCTTGAAATGCTTCTTACGAAGCCACTCCTTCGTTGCCCAGGCGGTGTGTTTGGGATCATTGTCATGCTGAAAGACCCAGCCACGTTTCATCTTCAATGCCCTTGCTGATGGAAGGAGGTTTTCACTCAAAATCTCATGATACATGGCCCCATTCATTCTTTCCTTTACACGGATCAGTCGTCCTGGTCCCTTTGCAGAAAAACGGCCCCAAAGCATGATATTTCCACCCTCATGCTTCACAGTAGGTATGGTGTTCTTTGGATGCAACTCGGCATTCTTTCTCCTCCAAACACGACAAGTTGAGTTTTTACCAAAAAGTTCTATTTTGGTTTCATCTGACCATATGACATTCTCCCAATCCTCTTCTGGATCATCCAAATGCTCTCTAGCAAACTTCAGATGGGCCTGGACATGTACTGGCTTAAGCAGGGGGACACGTCTGGCACTGCAGGATTTGAGTCCCTGGCGGCATAGTGTGTTACTGATGGTAGCCTTTGTTACTTTGGTCCCAGCTCTCTGCAGGTCATTCACTAGGTCCCCCCGTGTGGTTCTGGGATTTTTGCTCACCGTTCTTGTGATCATTTTGACCCCACGGGATGAGATCTTGCGTGGAGCCCCGGATTGAGGGAGATTATCAGTGGTCTTGTATGTCTTCCATTTTCTAATAATTGCTCCCACAGTTGATTTCTTCACACCAAGCTGCTTACCTATTGCAGATTCAGTCTTCCCAGCCTGGTGCAGGTCTACAATTTTGTTTCTGGTGCCCTTTGACAGCTCTTTGGTCTTGGCCATAGTGGAGTTTGGAGTGTGACTGTTTGAGGTTGTGGACAGGTGTCTTTTATACTGATAAGTTCAAACAGGTGCCATTAATACAGGTAACGATTGGAGGACAGAGGAGCCTCTTAAAGAAGTTGTTACAGGTCTGTGAGAGCCAGAAATCTTGCTTGTTTGTAGGTGACCAAATACTTATTTTACCGAGGAATTTACCAATTAATTCATTAAAAATCCTACAATGTGATTTCCTGGATTCTTTCCCCCCATTCTGTCTTTCATAGTTGAAGTGTACCTATGATGAAAATTACAGGCCTCTCTCATCTTTTTAAGTGGGAGAACTTGCACAATTGGTGGCTGACTAAATACTTTTTTGCCCCACTGTATGTCATGATTGCACTTAAAAAAAAAAAAAAAACAGACACATGAAAATGTTCTAAAAAGCAGTTTTAGAACTGTTGGAATATGTGAAAAAACCATTATCTATTGTGACAAACCGTTTTGGTCACTTGAGGTGATTTTCTGTTCAGTCTTTGGAGTAAATCAAGCACAAAAATGTAAATCCGTTCCATTGATTTGGACAATTAACTGGCCATCAAAAAAAATTGTCTTGTTTTGGGATAAAGGGTTGGCAGTGGGAGGGGTATTCAATGAGAAGAGTAAAAAATTCCATTCAGTGAGGAGTGAATACCCCTGCCAAATCGGCCCTGTCCACACGGCAACGGATTCAGGTGACTCCGATACAGTTGCTTATCGTTTAGGCCTGGCGTCCACACGGCACCGGCGTTTTGGGTGTCCAAAACGCAATCTTTTTGAGAACGGGTTCCAGAGTGGAAAGATCTGGCAACGTTGCCGTTGTGAAGTCGTCTGGATGAGTAGAACGGATTTGTTTACGATGACGTCACAACCACATGACTGTGAGTGCTTCACGCCGGGTAGAAGTGTAACGAATATCATCAGGATATCACCAGGAAAAAGCCTTACAGAGCACTAGTGAGAGTGAAACACGAGCTTGGATATTATTATTATTATTATTATTATTATTATTATTATGTTCAGTGTTAGTTCACAGTAGTAATGCAAGAAGCAGAATAGTGACAGTAATAGTGAAGCAAAAACATGCAATTGTACAAACACTGCAGCTCTACAGCAAAATATTCATTTATAAAATGGTCTGATTCTTAACACCAGTAGTGCCAATGATCTTCTCATTGCGATGCGAGTTGTCAACAAATCCTATAACTTGGTTCATGAAACGCGCTTACAAAATATTTTCACTGTGAATATTTATTGTGTAATGGTGCAAAGTGAGAGAGAGGGAGACTCTGCCCTTAGGGCAGAGTCAATCCCACCAGCAAAAATAGGGAAAAAAAAAGGAGCGATCTCACCTCTTCAGATGTGGGTTTAAGTCCTACAATACATTCCTCAAAAAGGGCGCAGAAGAAATTAATCCATCAACGTGTATCATTCAATTTATTCTGGACCATTAAATACGCCGCCTTCTGCGTAGAATCATACGTCATCCTCGTCGCCATATTGGATAGGTCAAAACGGAGAATAAAGATTCATGTGCTGCGTTTAACTGTACCAACAGGTTTACCGTCCAAACGAGATCATATGGGATTACCTTTCACAGGTGAGAAACAACAAATTAATCCATCAACGTGTATCATTCAATTTATTCCGGACCATTAAAGACGCCGCCTTCCACGTAGAATCATACGTCATCCTCGCCGCCATTTTGGAGAGGTCAAAGCGGAGAATAAAGATTAGCTGTGTTTAACTGTACCAACAGGTTTGCCGTCCAAACGAGATCACATGGGATTACCTTTCACAGGTGAGACTGGAAAAATCCTTTTCATTGTATTTGGTCATTATAATGTAATTTTACAAACAGATTTTCCTGACTTTGTGGCTAATATGAAGTCTCGCGCATAATAGTTTATGCGCATGCGTCCTTACTTCTATTGTTCTGGTGTCTCCGAAGGGACCATCTTACAGCGCCCCTAGAGGTGTGGCATGTGTATTGCATCGTTTTCAGCAAGCGTTGCGTTGCCATATGGACCTGATATTTTACTGATTGTTGCCCATTTGGACGCGATATATTTTTAAATAACATCTCGTTGCCGTTGTCGTGTGGATGTAGCCTTAATCCCATCAGGTTAAGTGGTCAAAATGGTTCATCACAATGGGTAAAGCTGCCACCGCCCCCCCCCCCCACACACACACACACACTCCAACACAGCTCTAAAACTGCTTTTTACAACTTCATTTATCTGGTATTTGACTCTCTTCAGTGTGTCTTGAAATTAACTCTTGTACTATTTCTCAGTTCAGAGCCACAACCAGCTGTTACTCTGACACAATTACTCTAATTTTGCTCCCACTCCAAATTCTCTCTAAACTCAAAATGGAGCAAAATTAACTATTTTTGAGAGATACTTTTAACTCTGGAAAAATTGCTCAGTCACTTTTGTTGCATCTTCACAACAGTGCATGCATATCAACCTATATGCTTATAATAAATATTTACAATTACTTGAGTTGCTCTTCGGCTGGATTGAGTCGACGTTTTAAATAAATAAATAAAATAAAAGGCACTGCTCACCAGTGTCGCAGCACTCAACATTGAATTGAATTGCTGTCCTGAATCATCCGAAGCACATAAAATCCATGCCGTCTCTTGCAACACGTTTTACCTTCAAATAGCGTAAACTATGGCTGACATTTTATTCTGTTTACAGTGGGCATTCCCACTGCGAAAGAGAAACTGAAAGCGTGAAAGTGATTATCATGCCGTTACCATGTGAATAGTCTTTTATGAATACGTAAGTGGGCCCTCAGCGCGCTGACTCCGGTGTGACTGAGGCCCTGTCCACACGGCAACGGATTCAGGTGAATCTGATAAAATTGTTTATCGTTTCGGCCTGGCGTCCACACGGCACCGGCGTTTTGGGTGCCCCAAAACGAAATCTTTTGAGAACGGGTTCCAGAGTGAAAAAATCTGGCAACGGAGCCATTGCGAAGTCGTCTGGATGAGTAGAACGGATTTGTTTATGATGACGTCACAACCACGTGCTTCCCGCCGGGTAGAAGTGTAACGAACTTGATGCGAGTTGTCAACAAATCCTATAACTTGGTTCATGAAACACGCTTACAAAATATTTTCACTGTGAATATTTATTGTGTAATGGTGCAAAGTGAGAGAGAGAGAGAGAGAGAGAATAGCCCTTAGGGCAGAGTCAATCCCGCCAGCAAAAATAGGGGAAAAAAAAGGAGCGATCTCACCTCTTCAGATGTTTATTCCGGACCATTAAAGAATTCTGGAGGATATCAGAATGTTGGCGTACCGGCTTCCATCTACCCCCGTTCATTCCTCTTTCCGCGTCTCCATTCAAAAAACGAGCACGTGATTTAAAGGGACTATATCCATAGGATAGGGAGTGAGAAAGTGTGTACGTGTGACAGGGATAGTCACTGTGCACATGCGCAGTTATGCGCATGCGTCTACTTCTATTGTTCTGGTGTCTCCAATGGGACCGTCTTACAGCGCACGTAGTGGTGTGGCATGTGTATTGCATTGTTTTCAGCAAGCGTTGCGTTGCCATATGAACCTGATTATTTTACTGATCCGTTGCCCATGTGGATGTGATATTTAAAAAAAAAAAAAAAAATCTCGTTGCCGTTGTCGTGTGGATGTAGCCTGAGTAAGGTGACAAGTTTTGTTTCATCTAATTTAGGTAATTTTAAATATATTTGGCAGTGGGCATATAGGAAAGTGTAAAGTTTTTGTTTATCATGCTTATATTATTAGATAAATATCTTTGCAAGTTTTTAAATACATGATCTACTCATTTTAAACCTGCCAAGCTTTGCCAGTGAAGCTCTCGACCCTAGAGGGTGAAAACCAGATATAAATAAGATCCAGAAACACTGCCACCTTCTCTGGGCCTGAGCTCTTTTATGATGGACTGAGGTGAAATTAAAAATTGTCCCAAGGTCTGACAAATCAAAAGTAGAAATTCTTTTTAGAAATAATGGACACCACATTCTCCAGACTAAAGAGGAGAGGGACCATCCAACTCATCAGTGCACAGTTCAAAAGCCAGCATCTGTGATGGTACGAGGGTGCATGAGTGCACATGACATCTGGGAAGGCATCATTAATGCTGAAAGATGTGTACATGGTTCAGAACAATATGCTGCTATCCAGACACAATCTTTTTCAGGGAAGGCCTTCCTTCTTTCAGCAAGACAATGCCAAACTGCTTTATACACTTATTAAAACTGCATGGCTCTGTAGTCAGAGTCCAGGGGTTAAACTGGCCTGCCTGCAGTTCAGATATGTCTCAAACATTTGGTGCATTATGAAGCGCAAAATTATGACAAAGGAGACCCAAACTGTTGAGCAGCTGAAGTTGTGTATCAAATTTGCATTACATACACAATCATACAGAGTACAACATGCAGTGAAATGCTGATTGCAGTGCTCTGTAGTTGTGAAGACAGGTTTGGGGGGGTAGTAAAAAAAGAAAAAATATATAGGTTATCTCTGGGTGATATTCGTAAACATTGTATTAGATTCCACTGTTATGCTGATATGCACAGTTGTATGTTTCTGCAAAACCTGATGAGAGACACCAGCTTAATAGAATTGAGGAATGTGTGAAGGACATTAGACACTGGATGCTTATTAACTTCCTTCTGCTTAACTCTGACAAGACTGAAGTACTTGTACTAGGATCACGTGCAGCTAGAAGTAAGTTTTCTGATTACACAGTAACACTGGATGGCCTTTCTGTTTCTTCACGTGCAGCAGTAAAAGACCTCGGAGTGATTATTGACCCCAGTCTTTCATTCGAAACTCACATTGATAACATTACCCAGATAGCTTTCTTTCATCTCAGAAATATTGTTAAGATGATAAGAAATGTAATGTCACTACATGATACGGAAAAACTAGTTCATGCTTTCGTTACCTCCAGGTTGGATTATTGTAATGCCTTACTGTCTGGATGCTCCAATAAGTGCATAAACAAGTATGTATGGATGCTGTCAGTCCCCCACTTGCTTGTTCACTTGAGTTTGTTGACTGTGTAGTGGCTGGCTGCTTTATGTCGTGGGGCGCCCTCATGGCTGTGTTACCTTCTGGCTCTCCCCTTTTAGTTATGCTGTCATAGTTAGTTGCCAGAATCCCTGCTTGTACTCAGTGCAACATGTATACTGTTCCTACTTATTCAGGTGACATTGGGCATACCCAACAACCTGTGTTCTCTCTCCCCCTCCCCCCAAAAATCTGTCCCTCTGAGTTACATGTCAATCCTGAGATCGAAATGCTGGCCTCTTCTGCTCCTTGGACCTGCCTGATCCATCCTGGTGCCCTATGTCTGGCTGGAGTCATCACATCACTCCTGTGGAGGACGGCCCCATATGGACAGTTGAAAGTCTTACTTTGAAGATGCTCTGGACACTTACAGTAATGCTTTTATGGCTGAGGACTACAGTTGACTTGCTAACTTTAGGACTGCAGTTGTCATGAACAGTTTTGCACTCAAGTTTCCATCAATGAAGAGTTACATCATCAACGAAACTGACTTCATGTTAAAACTGTTAATGTTATAGTCATGTTGTCTGTTGTTGCCCAAATAAGGATGGGTTCCCTTTTGAGTCTGGTTCCTCTCGAGGTCTCTTCATGTTGTCTGAGGGAGTTTTTCCTTGCCACTGTTGCCACAGGCTTGCTCATTGGGGATAGATTAGGGATAAAATTAGCTTGTTTTAAGTCGTTCAAATTCTGTAAAGCTGCTTTGCGACAATGTTTGTTGTTAAAAGTGCTATACAAATAAACTTCACTTAACTTGAAAGTAATAAATAGAATAAAAGTGATGGAATGCTCTGCAGGATATACAGAATATGTATGCGTGTTTAATGTATATTGCAGAGCTACATTATATACTGTATAATATGTAGAATAAGTATATATTGCACTAAAGAGAGAAGAATTTGGTACAAGAGGTACAGTTCCAATAGAAATTGTATATATTGTAGTTTGGTTAGATTAAATTGCATGAAAAGGTGTAAGATGAGGGGAATAAGGTGATGAAACCTAGTTGTCCATTTATTGTCCTGATTAAGAGCTGGAATGTCCTGGGGGAAGAAGCTCCTTCTAATTTTTTCTGTGGTGGCCTTAAGGGAGCGAAAGCGCTTCCCTGACCTCAACAGAGAGAAGAATCCATGGTTGGGATGGCTGAGGTCCAATATCATCTTCCTGGCTTTTGTCTGGCACTACTTGATGGAGATAGATTTGCAGTTCAGGGAGCTTGGTGTGGATGATGCATTTGGCTGATTGCACCACTCTTTGGAGAGCCCATCTGTTCTGCTTGGTGCTGTTCTCAAACCAAGTGGCGATATCTCCCATCAGGAAGTTCTTGTTGGTGCAGGAGTAACAGCACCCTTTGTGGGAGACCGAAGTCTCTGAGACATCTTGGATGGAACAGATGCTTGTGGGCCTTCTTAACCAAGACGTTGATGTGGCAGGACCATGATTGGTCTTGTGTGATGTGAATGCCCAAGTACTGAAAGCTGTCCACTCTCTCCACTGGAGTCCCGTTACAGCAGGGGACTCAGAACACAGCCCTATTGGGCTCCAGCGCTGGGGGGCGTGTTTCCCCACCCTTACTGCCTGTGGTCTATCTGAAGGGAAGTTGAGGATCCACTGACACAGTAATGGCCTGAGTCCCAGATCCTTCAACTTCATGATGAGCTTTGAGGGGGATTGTGTTGAATGTGAACTACAGTCAAGCTGAAAAGTCTGCACACCCCTTTCACCTTCTCCACGTTTTATGTTACGGACTTATTCTACAGTAGACAGAGTTAATTTTTTTTTGTCGCAGAATTCTACGCAAAATGGCCTATAATGACAAAGTGAAAGCAGGTTTTTAGACATTTGTGTTAATTTATTAAAAATCAAAATGTAAAATATCATAACACAAGTGTGCACACCCTTTGATATGACACCCAAAAGTGAGCTGAGGTGCATTTTGTTTCCACGGATACTGCTTGAGGTGTTTCTGTAACTTAATTGGAGTCCACCTGTGGTAAATTCAATCGATTGGACATGATTGGGGATTGCCAACACCTGCCTATATAAGGTCCCACAGTTGACAGTGCATGTCAGAGCGAACTCCAAGCCATGGGGTCAAAGGAATTATCTGCAGGCCTCAAACAGGATTGTGTCAAGGCACAGATCTGGAGAAGGGTACAGAAAAATTTGCTGCAGCTTTGCAGGTCCCAAAGAGCACCACCATAGTGGCCACCATCATTCGTAAATGGAAGAAGTTTGGAACCACCAAGAATCTTCCTAGACCTGGCCGCTCAGCCTGTCTGAGCGATCGGGGAAGACGGGCCTTGGCCAGGGAGGTGAGCAGGAACCCAAGGGTCACTCTGACAGAGCTCCAGTGTATTCTTGTGGAGATGGGAGAACCTTTCAGAAGATCAACCATCCAGGCAGTACTCCACAAATTAGGCCTTTATGGTAGAGTGGTCAGACAGAAGCCACTCCTTTGTAAAAGGCACATGACCACCTGCTTGGAGTTTGCCAAAAGGCACCTAGAGGACTCTCAAACCATGAGAAACAAAATTCTCTGGTCTGATGAAACCAAAATTGAACTTTTTGGCCTGAATACCAAGCGTCACGTCTGGAGGAAACCAGGCACCGCTCATCACAGGGCTCGACATTAACGGTTGTCCGCAAGTGATACTTTATGTCGGACAAATTCATTGTCTCAGTTACTTGTCCGATCGGACAAGTGCCAAAATACGCCGATATTCGGGTTACATATCAAATTTATCAGTTTATTCACATGATTTCCGAAGCATCTCACTCGACATATTGTTTTGATGAATTGCCGGATGTTTCTATTCGGAAAGAGCGATGTGCGCATGCGCAATATTCAGACCCTCCAGGATTTTGCGATGTTGCGATTTGCCACATCAACGCAAATTCAACCAATCCCCGTGAATTCAGGGCGGTGTTGCAATTATATCCAATCACCGCAACTTTCCCGCAAATTTGACCAATCATTGGTGTCATCTTGAGGTGACGTCGACAAACTACCTTCCGCCTTACTTCCGTGTACACGTTCAAGAGAAGCAGCATGTGCGAGTCAGCATTTATATAGGCTTAAATTCTGTTACTGAAAGTGTGTTATGTTTACAGTGAAGGACTGTGTGCACTTTTTACTTAATACAAGAAATTAGTGGATGCCAACATTTTTGCCAAAATGGTATTTTATTTTCCATTGTTTAGGCAGCTTCAGCATCATACTGTGAGATTCTGTTCAAATTGTTTTTTTTTTCTTCTATGGAGCCTGAGCCATTTATTTTATTAGTTTATAATTATTGTTTAATTTAGTCTTCAGGAGAGACTGCCTGCACACAGTACTAGTATTAATAGTTTTTTTTTTTCTTACATGAAAGCTGAGGCATTTATATTGTATTTTAAGGTAACTTCATGTTGTGCTGTGAGGTTCTATGCACTTTAACTTTTGAACCAACAGGTGCATTTGGATAAGTAAAGCCTATTTTTCTGCATTTTTGTAGTCCTGGTAATCTTTTATATTGGTAAAGTTGTTTTTAGGACCATTTCTCAGTGTCTGTTTTTTTAATCAATAGTTTTTCAGTAATAACATATCACTCAATTTTAATCACAAAAAGAGAAAATGACAATTTCTAGCAACTTTCACTTCCTCCCGCAATGTAATCGCAACAAAAACCTAAAAAACACCGCAACTTTCATGGCAATTTTTTGGAAAACCCCCCGCAACATCAGACATTTTAGCCCGCAACAATCACAAAGGCCCGCAAAATCCTGGGTGGACTGAATATTCCACTTGCGAAACCGGCCAATACCGCTTTGTGTATTTGAGCTGAAAAGTAAACGGTCGTTTATGATTGGTTTTAATCGTGTCATACACGTGGATTTGTTGATGTTTCTGTTGGCGGGATCATTATTCAACTGTATATTTACGTTGAGTATGTGGTAATTTCCAAATATTTGAATTGTTGTTGATGGTGTTCATTATAAAAATTTAGACATTTAGAAAATGTCCCTCCTGAAGTTCGGCTTCACAAAGAAGTCTAGTGTATCCGAGGCATCTGGTGCTGAAAAGAAGAGGAAACAATCACAGCAGAACTATGAAAGCAAGAGAGCAGAAATTTCTCAATTCTTGGAAGGATGAATTTGAATGGGTCCAAGACACCGGAGATGGAATGCAGTGTTCTCTGTGCATATCACATCCTACTTATGCTGATGTCTCGAGCAGCATGTTTAAAGGTACAGCTTCATATAGGCGAGACATTCTAGTGTCTCATGGCAAGAATACAAGCCACAAGCAGTGTGATACAAATGCAATAAAGATTGTTGGGTTACAAATAATTTTTTTTTTTCTCAAATATTTCTTTGGACAAGTAAATTTCCTTTCAACTTGCCCGACAGGACAAGTGGTTTCAAAAGTTAATGTAGAGCCCTGCATCACCTGGCTAATGCCATCCCTACAGTGAAGCATGGCAGTGGCAGCATCATGATGTGGGGATGTTTTCAGCAGTGGGAATGGGGTGACTAGTCCTGATAGAGGGAAAGATGAATGCTGCGAAGTACACAGAGATCCTTAAAGAAAACCTATTTCTAGTGGTCTGGACCTCAGACTGGGGTGAAGGTTTACCTTCCAACATGACGACGACCCGAAGCACACAGCCAAGAGAACAAAGTAGTGGCTTCGGAGAAAGTCTCTAAATGTCCTTGAGTGGCCCAGCCAGAGCCCAGACCTGAATCCAATTGAACATCTGTGGAAGGAGCTGAAAATGGCTGTGTATTGATGCTCCCCATCCAACCTGATGGAGCTTGCAAGGATATGCCAAGAGGAATGGGCAAAAATGTCCAGAAACAAGCGTGCCAAGCTTGTAGCTTCTTTCCCAAGACACCTTGAAGCTGTAATTGCTGCTAAAGGTGCATCAACCAAGTATTAGGCTAAGGGTGTGTACAGATATGTAACCCCTAAATAATGTATTTTTGTCAGTAAAATAAGATTGCATATTTTCTAAAAACTTTTCACTTCGTAATTATTGGCGATTGTGTGTGGATGTTTGAGGCAAAAATGAACTCAATCTATTGTAGAATTAATCTGTAACATAATAAAACGTGGAGAAGGTTAAAGGAGTGTGCAGACTTTCCAGCTTGACTGTATAGTCCACAACGGTATCTTAACATAATTCCCCCGTCCGGAGACAAGGTGGCTGAGAGTTGTGCAATGGCATCATCAGTAGAATGATTAGACCGGCAAGCAAACTGTAGTGGGTCCAGTTTGGCAGGAAGTGAAGAGGTGAAGGTCTCTGACCAGTCTTTCAAAGCACTTAATCACAACTGAGGTCAGTGCTAATGGATGGTAATCATTAGGACAAGCAGGCTGTTTCTTCAGGGCAGGAACAATAATGGATTGCTTGAAGCACCTGGGAATCACTGCCTGAGCAAGGGAGAGGCTGAAGATTGAAAACAACTTGGCAACAGCAGGAGACCATAGTTGTGACCGTGACGCATGTTGCTGGCCAGCTCGAGTCTGGCAGTGAGATCCGTGATGGCACTGATGCTGCTGTCCAGGGAGCTGCCATAAAATGGCAAGAAAGCTCATTAGAGCAGAGGGGGGGGGAGTAAATCTGGTATAGATCCAAATTGGCTGAAGACATATGGCCTGGTTGGTGGCAACTCCAGCAGAAAAGGATGTGTTCACTAGAGCTCGTCTATGTGCACATGTGAGAAACATCAATCTGGAATGCAGCAGTCTAAACATAGAAAACAACCAAAAAACACAAAGGGGCACAAAATTGCTCGTGTAGCTAACTCATTGCTCTACTCTTGTGCAGCTGACTGCTCTTTTCTGACTGGTTCTGCAGCTACAAATTTTCCCAAATATCAAATCATTTGATGTTCATTTTATTGTTCTTTTCAATATGCAGTATTTTCTTGAAATAGTCATCTGCACTATTGCCAAAATGTAATGATTTAGTCACGTGTAGACTCCTCTGTGTTGGTAAACGACATAGAGACTAAACTTTTTTGTTCCAACACACAAGGGCTCAGACTTGCCCAAATTTTCGATTGGCTTATTCTAGTCCTTGTCAAGGAATGATCCTCTGCTTCTGGCACGTGACTTTGTGATTGGAGTAGAGGATTGAAGGTCGTCGATAACCTACATCAGGGCTCTTCAACTGACTCTAAACAAAGACGGGGGGGAGAGGCTCTGGTTGTCAGTGACCTTTGATCCTCTGCTCCAGTCGCATAGAGTCATGTGCCGGAAGCAGAGGGTCATTCCTTGACAAGGACTGGAGTAAGCCAGTCGAAAATTCAGCTAAGTCCAAGTTCTTATGTGTTGGAACAAAAGTTTAGTGTCTCTAATGTAATGATTTAGTATTTTGAATTTGTGCCATTTTGCATCACTCTGCAGTTTATTTGGCATCAAAGTGAAGTGTCCTTTGAAATGGTACACTGCTTGTGAGATGCAAGTAACTGTATTGAGGGTGGGAAAGGGTATATCTTGAAAAATTAAGTAAAATATAGCTTTTTCCCAACATGTTGAACTGCTAAAAACTAGCTCTAGATGTCGTCAGAATCCATGAAATGAAGCCTTGTATTTCAGACATTTCTGGGGGGGGGCATACTCCTGGACCCCTCTAGCTTGCATGCCACCTTGCTTTGTTTGGCAGTCCACTTTTTTCTTTTTTCTTTTTTTCCTTGGGGAAACCCTGATGCCCCTTGTCCATGTTATTGGAACGTGCTTCTGACCTCAAATTCAAAATAAGCGCATATTTTTCAAAAAACAAAACTTCAGTTTGAACATTTATTTTATTGTCTTTATACTATTTTTAATGGAATACAGTGGTATGCAAAAGTTTGGCCACCCCTGTTCAAAATTGCAGTTACTGTGAATAGTTAAGTAAGTTGAAGATGAAATGATCTCCAAAAGGCATAAAGTTATAGATGACTCATTCCCTTTATATTTTAAGCAAAAATTTATGTTCATCTTTTACATTTTCAAAATGACAATAAAGGAAAAGGGCCCGAAGCAGAAGTTTGGGCACCCTGCATGGTTAGTACCTAGTAACACCCCCTTTGGCAAGTATCACAGTGTAAGGTTCGCTACGTGTGGGTGGAGCACAGAGGACGGCAGGACAGAGATCGGAGGGAAATAATGGCTTTATTGCCAAACTTTTCAGTCTAACAATCGGTATATTTAATATACACAGAGACACACACGCACTAGCGTCTCGTTCAGCCATCCGCCCTCCTCTGCTCTCAGCTCTCCCTCTTTAAATCGGGCGCGGTCACTGGGAAGACACACAAACAGGTTAATTGCTCTCAGGTGTAGTGATTCTGCCACTCACCTTCCCTGACTCCGCCCTCCTGTCACAGACCAGCGCTTGACCACGCCCCCGCTGCCACATACCCCCACCGCCCGACTCAGGCCGGGCAGCCGTCCGGCCTGCAGCCGACTCCCCCCCCCCCCCCCATGTAGCACCCCTCATGCACTGACAGCTTCTTGCTAATGTACAGGATGGGGCTGTCCTCCCCGTCCACCTCCTGGGACAAAACTGCCCCCAGCCCTCTGTCCGACATGTCGGTCTGCAACACAAAAGGGAAAGAAGAGTCAGGGGAGTGTAATAGTGGCCCCCCACACAGTGCAGCCTTTACCTCAGAGAAAGCCCGCTGGCATTGCTCCGTCCACTGGACCAGATCTGGTGCCCCCTTTTTAGTGAGATCAGTCAGCGGGCTGGTGATGTCCGAATAATTAGGTATAAACCTACGATAATAGCCAGCCAGCCCCAGGAACTGTCTCACCCCCTCTTTGGTCTTGGGCCTCGGGCAGGCCGCAATTGCTGCAGTCTTGTTAATTTGGGGAAGCACCTGCCCGTTGCCCAAGTGGAAGCCCAGATACCGTACTTCCACCCACCCAATCACACACTTCTTTGGGTTGGCTGTGAGACCCGCTCGCCTCAGCGACCTAAGGACGGCCCTTAGGTGTTCCAGATGCCTCGGCCAGTCATTACTATATATGATGATGTCATCAAGATAGGCGGCCGCATAGGTGGCGTGGGGGCGGAGGACCTGGTCCATCAGCCGCTGAAACGTAGCGGGTGCCCCAAACAGCCCAAACAGAAGTGTGACGAATTGGTGTAACCCAAACGGTGTGGAAAAGGCCGTTTTTTCTCGGGATAGTGGAGTCGAGGGGATCTGCCAATATCCCTTCGTCAAATCCAGTGTCGAATAAAAGCGAGCCGTGCCTAGTCGATCGAGCAACTCATCAATACGAGGCATTGGGTACGCGTCGAATTTAGACACCGCGTTGACTTTTCTATAGTCCACACAGAACCGGACCGACCCGTCGGCCTTGGGTACCAAGACCACCGGGCTGCTCTAGTCACTGTGGGACTCCTCGCCGATGCCCATTTCGAGCATGGTCTGAAGTTCTTCCCGAACCACCTTTTTTTTGTGTTCAGGTAGCCTGTAAGGGCGGCTACGCACTACCACCCCCGGGGGCGTCTCTATGTGGTGCTCTATGAGGTTAGTGCGACCGGGCAGGGGCGAGAACACATCCGAAAACTCGGTCTGCAACTGGGCGACCTCCGTGAGTTGGGTCGGGGAGAGGTGGTCTCCACAGGGGACCGGAGAGGTACGTGATGCCAATGTCCCTTTTTGAACCTCCGGCCCCAGCTCCGCCTTCTCCGGAACCACCGACACCAACGCCACGGGGACCTCCTCATTCCAGAGTTTAAGGAGATTGAGGTGGTAAATCTGTAGCGCCCCACCCCTGTCCGTTCGCCTCATCTCATAGTCGACGTCCCCGACTCGCCGTGTGACCTCAAAGGGTCCTTGCCACTTGGCGATCAATTTGGAGCTCGACGTGGGCAACAGGACGAGTACCTTATCTCCCGGAGTGAACTCTCTAAGGCGCGTACCCTTGTTGTACAGGCGGGCTTGCCGTTCCTGGGCCTGCCGCAAATTCTCCTGAGTTAGGTGGGTGAGCGTGTGGAGTTTTGCGCGCAGGTCCATAACGTATTGAATTTTGTTTTTGCTTGGTGAAGGTCCCTCCTCCCAATTTTCTCGCAGCACATCTAAAATGCCGCGCGGCTTACACCCATATAATAATTCAAACGGGGAGAACCCCGTGGAGGCTTAGGGGACCTCTCGCACTGCAAAGAGCAAGGGTTCGAGCCATTTATCCCAGTTACGTGCGTCCTCACTTACAAATTTTTTAATTATGTTTTTAAGGGTGCGATTAAACCGTTCCACTAAACCGTCCGTTTGTGGGTGATACACGCTGGTGCGGATCGGCTTAATACCTAATAACCCATACAGTTCGTTCAGTGTTTGTGACATAAACGAGGTGCCTTGCTGAGATATTGCGAAGAGGCACTGCTTCCGGGTATCGCGTTGCATAGTCCACTAGAACTAATATAAAGCGGTACCCTCGTGTTGACCGATCTAATGGCCCGACGAGATCCATCCCAATTCTTTCGAACGGGGTCTCGATTAACGGTAGAGGGCGCAAAGGCGCTTTTGGAATGGCCGCTGGATTTACTAACTGGCATTCGCGGCACGCCGTACACCACCTACGGACATCGCCGCGAATCCCCGGCCAATAGAATCGGGCCATTATTCGGGCTAGTGTTTTATCCTGCCCTAAGTGTCCAGCCATGGGATTAAAGTTAGCCGCCTGGAATACCAATTCCCGGTGGCTCTTTGGAATTAAAAGCTGCGTGACTCGCTCTTTCGTCTGAGTGTCCTGCGTCACTCGGTATAATCTATCCTTCATAATAGAGAAATAGGGGAAGGACGGGGTGGCGTTCGGCGGGAGCGTTTGACCATTGATTATTCTCACTTGGTCAAACGCATGTCGCGGAGTCTCGTCTCGCGATTGTTCTAATGGGAAATCCGCGAGGGATTCCCCAATAGAGAGAGGAGCCGGCGGCTCCTCACTCTGACGCGGAGATGACGTAGACGGCTCTGCGACAGCTGCTCCCGCCAAAGCGACACCGGGACCTCCCCCTGTCAAATGGCAGGACCCACTCTTTACTAAGCGTGTCATTAACCCCCGAAATCCCGGCCAATCAGTCCCCAAAATCAAAGAGTGGGTAAGGCGAGGATTAACCGCCGCCTTCACTATAAATTTTTCCCCTCTGAAGAAAATGTGGACTGACACCAAAGGGTAGCTGTGAACATCCCCGTGCACACACAACACCTTCACCCCCTGTGCTTCCCCCAATGCCTCGTTTTGAACCAGGCTTTGGCAAATTGAGGTCTGATTACAACCCTGTAGCGCGTATCGAGTGTGGGTGGAGCACAAAGGACGACAGGACAACGCTTGAAGGCAGATAAGGCGATTTATTTTCACAACTTTTCAGTCTAAGTAATCTCATTCATACACACACACACACACACACACACACTCGTCTGGGCCCGGGTTGCGCTCCCTCTCCTCTCTCTCTGCCTCCTTAAATAGGGAGCGGTTACTGGGAAAACACACACAAACACAGGTTAATTATAGTCAGGTGTAGCGATTCTGCCACTCACCTTCCCCAGCTCCACCCTCCTGTCACAGACCGGCGCTTGACCACGCCCCCGCTGCCACATACCCCCACCGCCCGACTCAGGCCGGACACCCGTCCGGCCCGTAGCAGACTTCCCCCCCCCCCCCCCCCCCCGACGGGAGAGGAAGTCCGCCATGACCATCTGCACCCCCGGCCTGTGGACCACCTTGAAGTTGAAGGGTTGGAGTGCCAGATACCAACGGGTGATCCGCGCGTTGGCATCCTTCATGCGGTGGAGCCACTGGAGGGGTGCGTGGTCCGAACAGAGGGTGAAAGGGCGCCCCAGCAGGTAGTAACGGAGGGCGAGGACCGCCCACTTGATCGTCAGGCACTCTTTCTCAATTGTGCTGTAGCGACCCTCATGCACTGACAGCTTCCGGCTGATGTATAGGACTGGGCGGTCCTCCCCCTCCACCTGCTGGGACAAAACGGCCCCCAGCCCTCTGTCCGACACATCAGTCTGCAACAAAAAAGGGAGAGAGAAGTCAGGGGAGCGTAAAAGTGGCCCCCCACACAGTGCAGCCTTTACCTCAGAGAAAGCCCGCTGGCACTGCTCCGTCCACTGGACCGGATCTGGCGCCCCCTTTTTAGTGAGGTCAGTCAGCAGGCTGGTGATGTCCGAATAATTGGGTATAAACCTACGATAGTAGCCAGCCAGCCCCAGGAACTGTCTCACCCCCTTTTTGGTCTTGGGCCTCGGGCAGGCCGCAATCGCTGCTGTCTTATTAATTTGGGGACGCACCTGCCCGTTGCCCAAGTGGAAGCCCAGATACCGTACTTCCACCCGCCCAATCGCACACTTCTTTGGGTTGGCAGTGAGTCCCGCCCGCCTCAGCAACCTAAGGACGGCCCTCAGGTGTTGTAGGTGCCGCTGCCAATCGTTACTATAAATGATGATATCGTCTAGGTAAGCGGCAGCATAGGTGGCGTGGGGCCGGAGGACCCGGTCCATCAGCCGCTGAAATGTAGCGGGCGCCCCAAACAGCCCAAACGGAAGTGTGACGAACTGGTGTAAGCCGAACGGCGTGGAAAAGGCCGTTTTTTCCCGGGATAATGGAGTCAAGGGGATCTGCCAATATCCCTTTGTCAAATCCAGTGTCGAGTAAAAGCGAGCCGTGCCTAGTCGATCGAGCAGCTCATCAATACGAGGCATTGGGTACGCGTCGAATTTAGACACCGCGTTGACTTTTCTATAGTCCACACGGAACCGGACCGAGCCGTCGGCCTTGGGAACCAAGACCACCAGGCTGCTCCAGTCACTGTGGGACTCCTCGACGATGCCCGTTTCGAGCATGGCCTGAAGTTCTTCCCGAACCACCTTTTTTTTTGTGTTCGGGTAATCTATAAGGACGGCTCCGCACTACCACCCCCGGGGGCGTCTCTATGTGGTGTTCTATGAGGTTAGTGCGACCGGGCAGGGGCGAGAACACATCCGAAAACTCGGCCTGCAACTGGGCGACCTCTGTGAGTTGGGTCGTAGAGAGGTGGTCTCCACAGGGGACCGGAGAGGTACGTGATGCCAATGACCCTTTTTGGACCTCCGGCCCCAGCTCCGCCTTCTCGGGAACTACCGACACCAACGCCACGGGGACCTCCTCCTTCCAGAGTTTCAGCAGATTGAGGTGGTAGATCTGTAGTGCCCCCTCCCTGTCCGTTCGCCTAACCTCATAGTCGACGTCCCCGACTCGCCGTGTGACCTCAAAGGGTCCTTGCCACTTGGCGATTAATTTGGAGCTCGACGTGGGCAACAGGACGAGTACCTTATCTCCCGGAGTGAACTCTCTAAGGCGCGTACCCTTGTTGTACAGGCGGGCTTGCCGTTCCTGGGCCTGCTGCAAATTCTCCTCAGTTAGGTGGGTGAGCGTGTGGAGTTTTGCGCGCAGATCCATAACGTACTGAATTTCGTTTTTGCTCTGTGAAGGTCCCTCCTCCCAATTTTCCCGCAGTACATCTAAGATGCCGCGCGGCTTACGCCCATATTATAATTCAAACAGGGAGAACCCCATGGAGGCTTGGGGGACCTCTCGCACTGCAAACAACAAGGGTTCGAGCCACTTATCCCAGTTACGTGCGTCCTCACTTACGAATTTCTTGATAATATTCTTGAGGGTGTGATTGAACCGTTCAACTAAACCGTCCGTCTGTGGGTGATAAACGCTGGTGCGGATCGGCTTAATACCCAGTAGCCCATACAGTTCGCTCAGTGTTCGTGACATAAACGAGGTGCCTTGGTCAGTCAGAATCTCTTTCGGGATTCCAACCCGGGAGATGACGTGAAAGAGGGCCTCCGCAATACTGCGTGCTGAGATATTGCGAAGAGGCACCGCTTCCGGGTATCGTGTTGCATAGTCCACCAGAACCAATATAAAGCGGTACCCTCGTGTTGACCGATCTAATGGCCCGACGAGATCCATCCCAATTCTTTCGAACGGGGTCTCGATTAATGGTAGGGGACGCAAGGGCGCTTTTGGAATGGCCGCTGGATTTACTAACTGGCATTCGCGGCACGCCGTACACCACTTACGGACGTCGCCGCGAATCCCCGGCCAATAGAATCGGGCCATTATCCGGGCGAGTGTCTTATCCTGCCCGAGGTGTCCAGCCATGGGATTAAAGTGAGCCGCCTGAAATACCAATTCCCGGCGGCTCTTTGGAATTAACAATTGGGTGACTCGCTCTTTCGTCTGATTGTCCTGCGTCACTCGGTATAACCTATCCTTCAAAATGGAAAAATAGGGGAAGGATGGGGTGGCGTTCAGCTGGAGTGTCTGACCTTCGATTACTCTCACTTGGTCAAACGTGTGTTGCAGAGTCTCGTCTCGCGATTGTTCCAGTGGGAAATCCGCGAGGGATTCCCCAATAGAAAGAGGAGGGGCCGGTGGCTCCTCACTCTGTCGCGGAGATGACGTAGATGGCTCTGCGACCGCAGCTCCAGCCAAAGCGACACCGGGACCTTCCCCTGTTAACCGGCAGGACCCACTCTTTACTAGGCGTGCCGTTAAACCCCGAAATCCCGGCCAATCAGTCCCCAAGATCAGAGAGTGGGTAAGGCGAGGATTAACCGCCGCCTTCACTATCGATTTTTTTCCTCTCTGAAATGTATGTGGACCGACACCAACGGGTAGCTGTGAATATCCCCGTGCACACACAACACCTTCACCCCTTGTGCTCCCCCCAATGCCTCGTCTTGCACCAGGCTTTGGCGGATCGAGGTCTGATTGTAACCTGAATCCACCAACGCCTGATATGTAGCCCCTTGTACACTTACCGGTATGCAATACGCTCCGGCCCGATCGAGGGCAGCCTCTGGCGCGTCGGGGATCCGCACTACCGCCCCCACTTCCATCGCTGCACACTGTTGCTGCAGGTGGCCCAGTTCCCCGTAGCGCCAGCAAATCGGCCCGGGCCTTCCCTCTGCAGCTGTGTTCTGGGGCTCACTCACCTGAGAGGCGGGGAGAGACAGACACAGAAGGGAGAAATGGGAGGGCACCACGGGTGCGGCGGGCCGGCTGGGGTGGAGCTGGCCCCTGCCTCCGCGGTGGGGGAATGGGGCGAGGACGGGACACGGGAGGGGGGGGGAGAAAGAGAGAGAGAAGAGGAGAGAGATGATGATGATGTCTGCTGTCCTGCCACCGGAACAGCCGCCAGATGATCCTCCGCTAGTCCCACGGTCTGATCCAGCGATGCCGGGCAGTGGCACTGGACCCACTCCGCGGTTCCAGCCGGTAAGCGGGCGATGAACTGTTCCAGCGCCACCTGGTCAATGATTCCCTCGGCGTCGCGATCTTCGGCCCTCAGCCACCGCCAGCAGGCGTCCCGGAGCTGCTGGCCGAACGCGAACGGGCTGCCGACTTCCTCCATCTGCAGCGCGCGGAAGCGCTGGCGCTGCTGCTCCGGCGTGCGCCCCACGTGCTGGAGGACAGCCAGGTGAAGGTCGGCGTATGCCAGTCGGCGGGGAGCTGTAGTGTGGCCAGCTGCGCCTCTCCCGTCAGGAGGGGGAGGAGGTGCGCCGCGCGCTGCTCCATTGGCCACCCCGAGGCTTCGGCGACCTGCTCGAACAATGTGATGAAAGCCTCGGGGTCGTCCTGCGGGCCCATCTTGGTCAAGGTGAGGGGAGACGGGCCCGCGGCCGGGGCGCTGGTGGACCCCGCCAACGCGAGGAGATGCCGGAACGCCTCGCGATCTTCCTGCTAGGCCAGCACCAGGACTTCGAAGCGGCGCTCCTGCTCCTTTCGGAGCGTGACAAGTGCCTGGTGCTGGCTCTGCTGAGCCGTGGTGAGGGCGTGGACCAAGTCCGCGAACGGGGAGGATTCCATGGGGCTGCTGTGTTGGTGCTCCACCTTAATCCCGGGTTTCAGCACCACTGTAGCACGTATCGAGTGTGGGTGGAGCACAAAGGACGGCAGGACAACGCTTGGAGGCAGATAAGGCAATTTATTTTCACAACTTTTCAGTCTAAGTAATCTCATTCATTCATACACACACACTCATCTGGACCCGGGTTGCGCTCCCTCTTCTCTCTCTCTCTGCCTCCTTAAATAGGGAGCGGTTACTGGGAAAACACAGGTTAATTACAGTCAGGTGTAGCGATTCTGCCACTCACCTTCCCCGGCTCCACCCTCCTGTCACAGACCGGCGCTTGACCACGCCCCCACTGCCACAAACCCAAATCCACCAACGCCTGATATGTAGCCCCTTGGATACTCACCGGTATGCGATACGCTCCGGCCCGATCGAGGGCGGTCTTTGGCGCGTCGGGGATCCGAACCACCGCGCCCACTTCCATTGCTGTGCACTGTTGTTGAAGGTGGCCCGGCTCCCCGCAACGCCAGCAAACCGGCCCGGGCTTTCCGTCTGCACCGGTGTTCTGGGGCTCACTCACCTGAGGTGGGGGAGAGACAGACACAGGAGGGAGAAACGGGAGGGCACCGCGGATGCGGCGGGCCGGCTGGGGTGGAGCCGGCCCCCGTCTCCGCGGTGGGGGAATGGGGCGAGGACAAGACACAGAAGGTGGAGGAGAGAGAGAAGAGGAGAGAAGCGTCGACGTCGTCTGCTGTCCTGCCGCCGGAACAGCCGCCAAATGATCCTCCTCCAGCTCGATTGCCTGATCGAGCGACGCCAGGCGGTGGCACTGGACCCACTCCGCGGTTCCTGCTGGTAAGCGGGCGATGAATTGTTCCAGCACCACCTGGTCGATGATCCCCTCGGCGTCGCGATCGTTGGCCCTCAACCACCGCCAGCAGTCGTCCCGGAGCTGCTGGCCGAACGCGAACGGCCGGCCAACTTCCTCCAATTGCAGAGCGCGGAAGCGCTGGCGCTGTTGCTCCGGTGTGCGCCCCACGTGCTGGAGGACGGCCTGGCGGAGGTCCGCGTAGGCCAGCCGGCGGTCGGTGGGGAGCTGTAGCGCGGCCAGCTGTGCCTCTCCCGTTAGCAGGGGGAGGAGGCGTGCCGCGCGCTGCTCCATCGGCCACCCCAAGGCTTCCGCGACCTGTTCAAATAGCGTGATGAACGCCTCGGGGTCGTCCTGCGGGCTCATCTTGGTGACGGTGAGGGGAGACGGGCCCGCGGCCGGAGCGCTGGTGGACCCCGCCGACGCGAGGAGGTGCCGGAACGCCTCACGGTCTTCCTGCTGGGCCAGCACCAGGGCTTCAAAGCGCCGCTCTTGTTCCTTCCGGAGTGTGATGAGCGCCTGGTGCTGGCTTTGCTGGGCCGTGGCGAGGGCGTGGACCAGGTCGGCGAACGGGGAGGATTCCATGGGGCTGCTTGGTTGGTGCTCCACTCTGGATCCCGGGTTTCGACACCACTGTAAGGTTCGCTACGTGTGGGTGGAGCACAGAGGATGGCAGGACAGAGATCGAAGGGAAATAACGGCTTTATTGCCAAACTTTTCAGTCTAACAATCGGTATATTTAATATACACAGAGACACACACGCACTAGCGTCTCGTTCAGCCATCCGCCCTCCTCTGCTCTCAGCTCTCCCTCTTTAAATCGGGCGCGGTCACTGGGAAGACACACAAACAGGTTAATTGCTCTCAGGTGTAGTGATTCTGCCACTCACCTTCCCTGACTCCGCCCTCCTGTCACAGACCGGCGCTTGACCACGCCCCCGCTGCCACACACAGCTTGTAAACACTTTTTGTAGCCAGCTCATCGTCTTTCAGTTCTTACCTGGGGGATTTTCACACATTCGTCTTCGCAAAAGGCTTCCAGTTCTACAAGTTTCTTGGGCTGTCTTGCATGCACTGCTCTTTTGAGCTCTAGCCACAGATTTTCAATGTTGTTTGTCAGGGGACTGTGAGGGCTATAGCAAAACCTTCAGCTTGTGCTTCTTGAGGTATTCCATTGTAGATTTTGAGGTGTGTTTTGGATCATCATCTTATTGTAGGACCCATCCTCTTTTTAACTTCAACTTTTTTACAGATGGTATGATGTTTGCTTCCAGAATTTGCTGGTATTTATACGAATCCATGCTTCCCTCAACCAATGAAATGTGCCCTGTGCCACTGGCTGCAACACAACCCCAAAACATGATCGATCCACACCCATGCTTCAGAGTTGGAGAGGTGTTCTTTTCCTGGAATTTGGCACCCTTTTATCTCCAAACATACCTTTGCACATTGTGGCCAAAAAGTTTTATTTTGATTTCATCAGTACACAGGACTTATTTCCAAAATGCATCAGGCTTATTTAGATGTTCATTTGCAAACTTCAGACGCTGAATTTTGTGGCTAGGACGCAGGAACGGTTTTCTTCTGATAACTCTTCCATGAAGGTCATTTGTTCAGGTGTTGCTGCATAGTAGAACAGTGCACCACCACTCCAGGGTCTGCTGAATCTTTCTGAAGGTCTTTTGCAGTCAAACAGGGGTTTTTATTTGCCTTTCTAGCAATCCAAGGAGCAGTTCTTTCAGAAAGTTTTCATCTTCCAGACCTCACCTTGATCTCCACTGTTTCTGTTAACTGCCATTTCTTAATAACATTACAATCTGAGGAAACAGCTACCTGAAAACACTTTACGTTCTTGTAGCCTTCTCCTGTTTTGTGAGCAAATTATTTTATTATTCAGAATGCTTAGAGGAGCCCATGGCTGTTGATTTTAGGGACAAGTTTGAGGAGTCAGAGAATTTATACAGCTTTGAAATGTGCATCATCTGACCTTTCCTAAAGAAGAATTTGAACAAGCCACAGCTCAATAAGCTAATTAAGGTCTGGAACCTTGGTAAAAGTTACCTGAGAACTCAGATGTATTGGGGTGCCCAAACTTCTGCATGGTGTTCCTTTTCTTTTTTTCACTCTCCAGTTGTACAAAACAAAAATAATACACAAATCTTGCAGTTGCAGGTTTCCCCTGCCCGCTTTGAAGCTTGAATGCATGGTGTTCAAACAATGTAATTGAAGTTCTGACATAATTGTCCGCCTAGCAAAGATCACTGCTGCCAAGTTCTAACCTGATAATTGGTTTGCAACAGGATGTGAGACAAAATTGTGAATGTGCAAACAGAAGAGGAGAAGATCATCAAAGAATGACTTAGTTATTGCAGGAGGCACAGACTGCTGCTCAGCTGTCATGCTATTTGACAGAATGGAATAATTCCCAAATTAATTACTTCTGACTGAGTCAGCTGCAGTTTTTTTTTTTCCAGGTTTCTTATTACCTTTATGCAAACATTCACCAAACGAATGTGGAGTGGTGGGGTATTTGTATGGAATATTTTTTTTTTTTAAATCCGCTCTAAATCCATGTATCTGGTGAATGGCAACATATGATTTTTAACGTTTTTCAAAATTATTGATTGGTTTTGTTTCTTTGCAGATATCATACAAGGCGCAGGAACCGAAATCCACCCCAAGACCGATAGCAATGTTTGCTATCTAAGAGGTGTATAACTGTGACCTGATTCTAATCTCCATTTTTTTGTGTGTGTGAGAGAAGAAATAAAAACATTTATAAATGAATTGCAAGTATGGTGTAATTTTTTCCCCCCAGTGTAATTACTTTTTGCAGAGATGTATGTAAAAAATCCATCTCCATCCAGCCATCCATTTGGGACATTATGGTCAAAAAATACATTTTCTAATTTTATTATTTTTTTGCATTTACTGAACACTCAATGTTTTTTTGTCATGTTTTTAATAAGAATAAAGATAGCATCTTGCTTTATCTGGCCTCCACTGTGGAAAAGTTTAATGATGTTCTGAAGTTCACTTGCATAACATGGAAACATGTATGTATTTAAAAACCAAGGAATTTTTTTTTTTTCCTGGACATGTGTTTCTTTAAATGCAATTGTTGGACAGAAAAACAAATATATTTTTAAATTTTACTCCTTAGTTTCGAATGTTCATCAGTTATCAGACATTTTATTAAAATTTACTTTGTTGTGCCCGCAGGATGTCATGTAGATACACCCCTTATTTTGTACTAAATTATCAATTAGCATAATAGTAATACACAGACAAAAGTTTGAAACTGTCACACAATATCCCATTGATTTATTCAATTATTTGCTTTTTTCATCACATGGAAACGTGTTGACTAGTTTCTTTTTACAGTGAAGATATCATTACTGGCGGCACGGTGGTGTAGTGGTTAGCGCTGTCGCCTCACAGCAAAAAGGTCCGGGTTCGGGCCCCGTGGCCGGTGAGGGCCTTTCTGTGTGGAGTTTGCATGTTCTCCCCGTGTCTGCGTGGGTTTCCTCCGGGTGCTCCAGTTTCCCCCACGGTCCAAAGACATGCAGGTTAGGTTAACTGGTGACTCTAAATTGACCGTAGGTGTGAATGTGAGTGTGAATGGTTGTCTGTGTCTATGTGTCAGCCCTGTGATGACCTGGCGACTTGTCCATGGTGTACCCCGCCTTTCGCCCGTAGTCAGCTGGGATAGGCTCCAGTTTGCCTGCGACCCTGTAGAACAGGATAAAGCGGCTAGAGATGATGAGATGAGATATCATTACTTATATCACATCTGAACAAGTTGCAGATTTACACACTGCATTAAAATGTAATCATTCTCACAACTTGGTTAAATTATATTTTGATTACAATTCAAGTGTTTTTGTGAAACTGACTTACATGAATTAAAGTTCCTCCTTCACAGATGAGTGAAAATATTGAATAAACTTCCTCTTTTTGACTGCTTGGGTTAAAAATGCCAAGTTATGATGACTGAATTGATTATTCACTTAAATATGAATAATATGATACATTTTGGGTATTTGATATGGCAAAATAGGACTGTTTGCAAAATGACAGTGAAATATAAGCAGTATCAGTAATACTGTTAAAAATGACCCTTTCAATAATACATACCGTCAAAACGATTCATTTTCTCATCCTGATCAATTACATTAAATATGTGATTTTCCTGGATATGAAATTTCAATCAATTTCACCTATAATCTGTGAAAGAGGGGCTTTAAATACAAGGAGGCACAGACAGCCGACCATTTCCGTGTTAGGAACGTAAGATAAAATTGTTTATTCCACAGTTGCTCACAATATCAGTTCTTCTCAGCTAACTGTGTGATTATCATTTCTGTGAGGAACTGAAACAGTTAGCGACATATTTAAAAAAAAATTCTCATTCACTCTTTATGGTTACAAGTTCACTCTCATAATAAGGAAGCACAATCTCAGACAGCTGACCACTTCGTTATGAACGTGAGAAAATCATTAATTCTGTTATTTCTCACAAATCACATCAACTTTTCTCAGCTCTGTCCGTTATCACTTCTGAAAGTTCTGAAATGAAATGGTCGGCGATCTTATTGTAATAAAATAATTATTGTTCCCATTTTATGGTTTAAAAGCGCACTATTGTAATAAACGATTAAATGTGGCTGTTTCCATGTTACAAAAGTGTGAAATTTTAAATTCTCTAATTCCTCATAAATTGGTCATCAAGTATTAATGTCAAAGTTATTCGATATGAAATGCCTCAAACTAAGTGGATAATGTGGCCCATTATGACCAAATGTTCAAATCCATCATCGTGGCGAAATGACTGGCCGTAGATTCTATGAAAAGTTCGATCTAAATTGACCATAGTTGCAAAATATTGGCCAAAAATATGCAAACACTACAAAACATGAAAGTAAGATGAAAAAGAAACATTCTATTGCCTTATACTGCAAGACTAAAACAAAACTGTCAACTCACCTTTTCAGTGATAACGTCCGAACAGATCACCCGCATAACAGAAAGACCGCAAATGGAAACACGATCAACTTCTAACTGCTGGAGTGGAAAATTCCTTTCTACACATGCAAATTGTTAATTTGTGTCCTTCCCTGCACACAAACACCATGCTACGGTAAAAAATAGACCACAACTCATTTTCATCTCATCTCATTATCTCTAGCCGCTTTATCCTTCTACAGGGTCGCAGGCAAGCTGGAGCCTATCCCAGCTGACTACGGGCGAAAGGCGGGGTACACCCTGGACAAGTCGCCAGGTCATCACAGGGCTGACACATAGACACAGACAACCATTCACACTCACATTCACACCTACGGTCAATTTAGAGTCACCAGTTAACCTAACCTGCATGTCTTTGGACTGTGGGGGAAACCGGAGCACCCGGAGGAAACCCACGTGGACACGGGGAGAACATGCAAACTCCACACAGAAAGGCCCTCGCCGGCCCCGGGGCTCGAACCCAGGACCTTCTTGCTGTGAGGCAACAGCGCTAACCACTACACCACCGTGCCGCCCACAACTCATTTTATAGCTCAGAAATTCATACAAGACCAGCTACCATCATTACATATTCTGTCAGAAGCATATTCTATACCTACTTTCAGCTTTCATTTTAAAAAACAAAATCGCAGATTTATAACTAAATTTTTATATGGCATAGTGACTAAGTTACTACGTTTGGTGAGGTAGTGACCTTGACCCTGAGGCTTTTCGTTTAGATCAAAACACACGATCGTATTGGTTTGGGGTATGCAGAAAATGGAGTTATTACGGTTATGATTATCCTGTGAGCGCACCAATTCTTAGGTGTATAAAGTTACAACTTAAAATACAATTAGTGATAACTAGACTTTTCAGTGGACTACAACCTTTTGAAGGGAATGCGATGTAGTCAACCATTTATCATGTCCCAGATCAAGCTGCCATTTTTCCAGAAATTTGCAGAATTTTTGCCAAATTCTGAATATTCACATCAAAGATTTAATTTTGTATATTATTTCTTTCATTTTATTTCAAATTTAAACCAACAACATCATTCAAAACCATATAGTTTATTGACTGACTATATTTAGTGGGGTACCCCCACAGTACCCAGTTTCTGAGACAGACACATATACTAGTGCAGGGCTTTTCAAAGTGTGGGGCGCGCCCCCCCTGGGGGGCGCCAGAGTTCTTCGGGGGGGGCGCAACGTGAGAGACAAAATGGATCGGTTTTTAGTACCTAAAGCTACAGTGAGTGAGGAGACAAAGTCTGGGCCAAGCAAAGAAACAGAGCCACCAGGATGTTGCGATTTGCAACTTCAGCGCAAATTCAACCAATCCCCGCGAATTCAGGGCGGTGTTGCAATTATATCCAATCACCGCAACTTTCCTGCAAATTTGACCAATCGTTGGCGTCGTCTTGAGGTGACGTCGACAAACTACCTTCCGCCATGTGTTCAAGAGAAGCAGCATGCGCGTCGTGTTGCCAGATTGGGCGATTTCAAGTTCATTTTGAACATATTTTGGACTGGAAAACGTCAGCAGTATCTGGCAACACTGAAAGTGTGTTATGTTTACAGTTAAGGACTGTTTGCGCTTTATTTTTTTTTACTTAATACAAGAAGTTAATGGATGCCAACATTTTTGCCAAAATGGTATTTTATTTTCCATTGTTTAGGCAGCTTCAGCATCATACTGTGAGATTCTGTTCAAATTGTTTTTTTCTTCTATGAAGCCTGAGCCATTTATTTTATTAGTTTATAATTATTGTTTAATTTAGTCTTCAGGAGAGACTGCCTGCACACAGTACTAGTATTAATAGTTTTTTTTTTCTTACATAAAAGCTGAGGCATTTATATTATATTTTAAGGTAACTTCATGTTGTGCTGTGAGGTTCTATGCACTTTAACTTTTGAACCAACAGGTGCATTTGGATAAGTAAAGCCTATTTTTCTGCATTTTTGTAGTCCTGGTAATCTTTATATTGGTAAAGTTGTTTATAGGACCATTTCTCTTTGTTTTTTTAATCAATAGTTTTTCAGTAATAACTTAATATTTAACATATCACTCAATTTTAATCACAAAAAGAGAAAATCGCAACAATTTCTCGCAACTTTCACTTCCTCCAGCAATGTAATCGCAACAAAAACCTAAAAAACACCGCAACTTTCATCGCAATTTTTTTGGAAAACCCCCCGCAACATCAGACATTTTAGCCCGCAACAATCACAAAAAAGGGCCGCGGAATCCTGGGGGGACTGGAAAAAGAAGGAAGTATGACCACGATTATTTAAAGTTTGGATTTTCATGGACTGGATCTGAAGATGCTCCACTGCCACAGTGTGTTGTCTGCCAAGAGGTGCTAGCTAACAATGCTATGGGATGTTTAAAATGTGTAAAACAAGATGTTTTAAAAAGCACAGATGTTTAAAATGTGAAAAAGAAAAAAATGTGTACAACAACCATTTTTTAAAAATACGAATGGAACATTAAGTATAGCAACAACAAAAAGTGTAAGGGGGCGCTGTTGTTTATTTGCTCTCCGATGGGGGGCTGACTCTCCCACACTTTGAAAACCCCTGTACTAGTGCATCTCAAAAAATTAGAATATTGTGAAAAAGTTCAATATTTTCCATCAGTTATTTAATAAAGTGAAAATGTTATATATTATAGACTCATTACACATAAACTAAAATGTTTCAAGCATTTTTCTATTTTAATTTTAATCAGTATGGCATACAGTCAAGTCAACTTTATTGTCAAATATGCTATACATGCTTGACATACAGCACAGATGAAATTTCAGTCCTCTCTGACCCACGGTGCAAACAGGCAATGCAATAAATAAAAATAGAATAATTGAAAAAAACAAACAATATAAACAGTATGAACACTAGATAAGAACTAGACATAGACAAAACACTCAGACAATATAAACAGTATAAACACTAGATAAGAACTAGATGAAGACTAAACACTCAGACAATATAAACAGTATAAACACTCTAGATAAGAAATAGACATAGACTAAACACTCATACAGTGGTGGCTGGTAGTCTTTCAAACAGGGGAGGCTGGTTGGTTATGATATTTCCAGATTTTAAAAGAAAAACCATCAATTTTGCCCATACTCTTGCCTCTGATCTGGCTGATTGTTGGCAGGGTGACAAACTGTGAAATAACAGGTTCTTTTGGCCCATTAGCCTACTGTCCAATATACATGATGGTGGTGTTGGGGGGGGGGGGGTTATATTTTAACATTTTATATTTTAAAATTGTGGCATGTTGTTTAAAAATTGATCATTATTGAAAGCAGCTCTTTGTCAGGAACCTCAGCAGTAACAGCAGAGTGTTCTGGAATAGGCACAAGCACTGACCTTGGGGAGCCAAACATAGAGCTGGGTGCCACACATTTCATTCATTGATGCTTTCCCTATATTTTACTTATTTTGACTGAGAAATGTTTTATTGACAATTTTGATAACCCTTCACTTTTAATCCAGGTCTGTAGTGTGAAATGTTCTTGGCTGTGTTTTTCTTTAAAAGTGTTTTCCAAATTGTAGCTGTGTTTAATTCATATCCAGAAAAATATATATTCCAATATAATATACTCAGCATAAACATTTTAAATAGATTCTATATTTTTGGTCCATCCATGACATATTACTAAAGTAGCCTATTTACTGTTGTTGATGTGGGTCACTTGCTGTTAGCCAATTCACTTTCTCGTACCAGGAGAACTGAAAGGAACGAGTATTATTCCCTACCGTTTTCACCAAGTCAATTTGAGGCGTTGGTCTACCCTGCTCTTTAATTTTAATTTTTTCCTCGAAAGGAACACTGGCAAATGGCTTCACCAAAATTAAATCAGCAATGCTTGGCATCCGTGCACAGCTTTCTTGCTAGCTGACTAGCCCCCTCAAGTTCAAGTTCAGTCACTCAAACAAAATTTCTGGAACTAAGATAGCAAACTTGACAACACTATATTTACACTTTATTTACAATGAAAATATCTCATTCATCTCATCTCATTATCTCAAGCCGCTTTATCCTTCTACAGGGTCGCAGGCAAGCTGGAGCCTATCCCAGCTGACTACGGGCGAAAGGCGGGGTACACTCTGGACAAGTCGCCAGGTCATCACAGGGCTGACACATAGACACAGACAACCATTCACACTCACATTCACACCTACAGTCAATTTAGAGTCGCCAGTTAACCTAACCTGCATGTCTTTGGACTGTGGGGGAAACTGGAGCACCCGGAGGAAACCCACGCGGACACGGGGAGAACATGCAAACTCCACACAGAAAGGCCCTCGCCGGCCCCGGGGCTCGAACCCAGGACCTTCTTGCTGTGAGGCGACAGCGCTAACCACTACACCACCGTGCCGCCACAATGAAAATATATACAAACTAAAAAAGCTGGTAGAAACCGTATGTAATGAATGAAATCGAAATGTAAGCTGATCTCTTACAATACACCACACCACTTGCGAATCCGCATGGGACTGAACTGAAATTCACCGATGCCTGTCTATATTTGAAACGAGCTGTCAATCAAAGAAAATATCCGGCCGCTTTCACCAATCACCAGTCTCCTCGCGGAAACTGCCATGTCCCTCCCACTGTGAGGCTCGGAGTCCGTGGGCAGGCATTTTCGCAGTATTTGTCCAATAACCGTCTTGCATTTTGAGATTGAATAGTGCATAGCTCCAAATGCCATTGAAGTCCACTGAGGCTGGGAGTCCGTGAGACTCCGGGGGCGGGCGTTTTCGCAATATTTGTCCAATAATCGTCTTGCATTTTGAGATTGAAAAGCGCATAGCTCCCAAATGCCATTGAAGTCCACTGAGGCTGGGCTGCATCGCGCTGTCACGAGGGGGAAAAACTCACGCACACATTAGGTGAACTGGGGAAAGTTATAACGGAATGATTTCACACTGTAGTTGGGTTGAGCACATATATTTCTATGATTCTGGATCTGAAATAGCAATGTTATAAGGTCGGCTATAACATAAGCCAAGCGCAATTCATCCTACACGATGTTTGTCATTTTTAGAGGAGGCTGAGCCTCCCTCGTTGTCTTAGAGCAATCGCCCGTGCACTCATTATATATACATACATATATACAGACACACACACACGTAAATTGGTGCAAATAAACAAACAGTCAAGGGCACTTGAGGTATAGCAGGTAAACATGAAATAAGCAGTCTAAACAAACTCGCAGCTGTTAAGGTGAGGTAGTGCGGAACAGTGCAAATGAGCGAGGAAAAGTGAGATGTGCAGTCCCTGAGTTCAGTGTGTTAATGAACGATGAGATGTACTAGTGCAGGGGTCACCAAACTACGGCCCACGGGCCCCCCAGCCCCTCTGCCCCCCATCACTTGAACCGGCCCTATGAGGCAATCCCCAAAAGTGGTCATGGCCTATTTTTTTAAATTGCTTTTTGGCAAATAATAACATGTCTGCATCTTGTATTTTGTTGTTTTTATCAATTAAAATTGATATTTAGTTATAAAATGAACTATTCATATTTTCCGAATTTTCGTCATATGCTCGCAATCAAGCAGTGACAGGCAGCGCATGCGCAGAGAACTGTCAGTGTTCAGGACAGCAAAATGGCTAGCGGTAAGCGAAAAGCTGACAGAGAGTGCAGAGTTTTTAAAGAACAGTGGACCACCGATTATTTTTTCGTTCAGTGTAAGGACTGTGCAGTTTATCTTGTATGTAAAGAAAGTGTGCCGGTTTTCAAAGAATATAATCTGTGTCGTCACTATGAAACCCGCCACAAAGAGTATGCTAGTTTGCGAGGGCAAACAAGAGAAGACAGGATTCGGAGGATGAAATGCGGACTGGCTGCACAACAGAATGTATTCCTTCACCAAACCCAGATCAACCAGGCTGCTGTCTGAGCTAGCTATAAGGTAGCTCACCTACTAGCTACCCATGGAAAGCCGTTTACTGATGGGGACTTTGTTAAAGTATGCATGCTTGCTGTGGCCGAGGAGGCATGTCCCGACAAGAAGGATGCGCTCAATGCGGTGAGTCTCTCCGCACCTACTATGACCAGGCGAACTGAAGATTTGGGGGACAACGTGTATGACCAGCTGAATGAGAAAGCGTCAGAATTCGAGTTTTTTGCTTTGGCCATGGATGAGAGCAATGACGTGCAGGACACAGCACAACTGCTGTGATCTATTGATCTATTGCTCATATTATAATTTCACTGTTTTTTAAAATGTATTTATTTTATAGGCCTATTTATTTGACCTTTATTAAGTGCTGCATACAATTATTATTTATATTATTAATAATATCAACAGGCCTACCTACAATTTATAATTTTCCACTCACCTTTGCCAGTGTCAATCACCTCAAATAGGCAGATGTTTCTTACCTTGACAGCTTTGATATTATTTTTATTAGAAAATAAATAAATGGAATATCAGTGGTATTTAACAAAGTGTGAAGACTTGACTACTACTTTTGCAAACCACTAGTAAAGATAAACAAATATGTGCCAGGAATCAAGTGTTGATATAGTAGTATGGATATAGTAGTGGGGATGGCCGTGCCAGGCTATTAATCTCTACTACACAATGAGGCCTGCTGGTGGTCATATTTGTCTGGGTCATACAATTCTATGTGATATAGCTGACCCGACCCCGGCCCCCATCACAGTCAGGAACGACAATGTGGCCCCCAGAGAAAAAAGTTTGGTGACCCCTGTACTAGTGCATCTCAAAAAATTAGAATATTGTGAAAAAGTTCAATATTTTCCATCAGTTATTTAAGAAAGTGAAAATGTTATATATTATAGACTCATTACACATAAACTAAAATGTTTCAAGCATTTTTCTATTTTAATCAGTATGGCATACAGTACAAAAACATAAAAAAAACCATTTCAAAATATTAGAATATTTCATATATGGTTTGCTGACCATGATATTACTGTGTAATGTATGTGTGTGTGTGTGTGTGTGTATATATATATATATATATATATATATATATATATATATATATATATACACAGTGCCTTGAAAAAGTATTCATACCCCTTGAACTTTCACATTTTTTCCACCTTACAACCTCGAACTTAAAAGTGTTTTATTGAGATTTTATGTGATAGACCAACACAGAGTAGCACATTGTGAAGTGAAATGAAAATGATAAATGGTCTTCAAAATTAAAAAAAAAAATCTGAAAAACGTGGTGTGCATTAGTATTCAGCCTCCATGCGTCAATACTTTGTAGAGCCACCTTTTGCTGCAATTACAGCTGCAAGTCTTTTGTGGTATGTCTCTATCAGCTTTGCACATCTAGACACTGAAATTTTTGCCCATTCTTCTTTGCAAAATAGCTCAAGCTCAGCCAAATTGGATGGAGAGCGTCTGTGAACAGCAATTTTCAAGTCTTGCCACAGATGCTCAATGGGATTTAGGTCTGGACTTTGACTGGGCCATTCTAACACATGAATATTCTTTGATCTAAACCATTCCATTGTAGCTCTGGCTGTATGTTTAGGGTCATTGTCTTGCTGGAAGGTGAATCTCCTTCCCAGTCTCAAGTCTTTTGCAGCCTCCAACAGATTTTCTTCCAGGATTGCCCTGTATTTAGCTCCATCCATCTTCCCATCAACTCTGACCAGCTTCCCTGTCCCTGCTGAAGAAAATCATCCCCATAGCATGATGCTGCCACCACCATGTTTCACAGTGGGGATGGTGTGTGCAGGGTGATGAGCAGTGTTAGTTTTCCGCCACACATAGCGCTTTGCATTTAGGCCAAAAAGTTCAACTTTGGTCTCATCTGACCAAAGCACCTTCTTCCACATGTTTGCTGTGTCTCCTACATGGCTTCTGGCAAACTGCAAACGGGACTTCTTATGCCTGTCTTTCAACAATGGCTTTCTTCTTGCCACTCTTCCAAAAAGGCCAGATTTGTGGAGTGTACGACTTATAGTTGTCCTGTGCACAGATTCTCCCACCTGAGCTGTGGATTTCTGCAGCTCCTCCAGAGTGATCATGGGCCTCTTTGCTGCTTCTCTGACCAGTGCTCTCCTTGTTTGCTCTGTCAGTTTAGGTGGACAGCCATGTCTTGGTAGGTTTGCAGTTGTGCCATACTTTTTCCATTTTTGAATGATGGATTGAACAGTGCTTCTTGAGATGTTCAGAGCTTGGGATATTTTTTTTAATAACCTAACCCTGCTTTAAACTTCTCCAGAACTTTATCCCTGACCTGTCTGGTGAGTTCTGTGGTCTTCATGATGCTGTTTGTTCTTCATTGTTCTCTAACAAACCACTGAGGCCTTCACAGAACAAGTGTATTTATGCTGAGAGTAAATTACAAACAGTAGGACTCTGTTAACTAATTAGATGACTTCTGAAGGCACTTGATTGCACTGGATTGTATTTAGAGGTATCAGAGGACAGGGGGCTGAATACTAATGCACACCACATTTTTCAGATTTTTATTTGTTTAAAATTTTGAAGACCATTTATCATTTTCATTTCACTTCACAATTATGTGCTATTCTGTGTTGGTCTATCACATAAAATCTCAATAAAAAACTTTTAAGTTTGTGGTTGTAAGGTGGAAAAATGTGAAAAAGTTCAAGGGGTATGAATACTTTTTCAAGGCACTGTATATACACGCATGTGTATGTATATATATACACATACACACATACATACACAGATTTTTATATTATATGTATTTTTGTGTGTATATACATACATACATACACATTTTTATATTATATTTATTTATACACACACACACACACACACACACACACACACACACATATATATATAGCAGTGAAAAAGTTCAATATTTTCCATCAGTTATTTAAGAAAGTGAAAATATTATATATTATAGACTCATTACACATAAACTAAAATGTTTCAAGCATTTTTCTATTTTAATTTTAATCAGTATGGCATACAGTACAAAAACATAAAAAAAAACATCTCAAAATATTAGAATATTTCATTTTGAGTTTGAGTAAAACAGTATGAACACAGTGTATCGCTCGGTCTAGTTCAGTACACACAACCACAATCATGGGGAAGACTGCTGACTTGACTGTTGTCCAGAAGATGATCACTGATGCCCTCCACAAGGAGGGTAAGCCACAAAAGGTCATTGCTGAAAAGGGTGGCTGGAAAAGGTGCACAAGCAACAGGGATGGCCGCAGTCTTGAGAGGATTGTCAAGAAAAGTTGATTCAAGAACTTGGGAGAGCTTCACAAGGAGTGGACTGAGGCTGGTGTCAGTGTATCAAGACCCATCACGAACAGACATCTTCAAGAAAGGGGATACAACTTTCGCATTCCTAATATCAAGCTACTCCTGAGCCAGAGGCAATGTCAGAAGTGTCTTATCTGGGCTAAGGAGAGAAAGAAATGGACTGTTGCTCAGTGGTCCAAAGTCCTCTTTTCAAATGAAAGTACATTTTGCATTTAATTTGGAAATCACGGTTCTAGAGTCTGGATGAAGAGTGGAGAGGCACAGAATCCAAGGTGTTTGAAGCCGAGTGTGAAGTTTCCACAGTCTGTGATGATTTGGGGTGCCATGTCATCTGCTGGTGTTGGTCCACTGTATTTTATCAAGTCCAAAGTCAACACAGCCATCTACCAGGAGATTTTAGAGCACTTCATGCTTCCATCTGCTGATGAGCTTTTTGGAGATGCTGATTTCCTTTTCCAGCAGGACTTAGCACCTACCCACAGTGCCAAAACTACTACCAAATGGTTTGCTGACCATAATATTACTGTGTTTGATTGGCCAGCCAACTTGCCTGACCTGAACCCCATAGAGACTCTATGGGGTATTGTCAAGAGGAAGATGAGAAACACCCGACCCAAAAATACAGATACGCTGAAGGCCACTATCAAAGCAACCTGGGCTTCAATAACACCTCAGCAGTGCCACAGACTGATCACCTCCATGCCACACCGCATTGATGCAGTAATTCATGGTAAAGGAGTCCCAACCAAATATTGAGTGTATAAATGAATATACTTTTCAGAAGTTGGACATTTCTGGATTGTAAATCCTTTTTTTGATTGATCTTAGGGAATATTCTAATAATTTGAGATACTAGATTTCTGATTTTCATGAGCTATAAGCCATAATCATCAAAATTAAAACAAAAAGGCTTTAAATATTTCACTTTACATGTAATGAATATAGAATATATGAAAGTTTACCTTTTTGAATTAAATTATGAAAAAAAAGGAACTTTTTCATGGTATTCTAATTTTTTGAGATGCACTAGTGTGTGTGTGTGTGTATATATATATATATATATATATATATATATATATATATATATACACACACAGTGGTGCTTGAAAGTTTGTGAACCCTTGAGAATTTTCTATATTTCTGCATAAATATGACCAAAAACATCATCAGATTTTCACACAAGTCCTAAAAGTAGACAAAGAGAACCCAGTTAAACAAATGAGACAAAAATATTATGCTTGATAATTTATTTATTGAGGAAAATGATTCAATATTACATAACTGTGAGTGGCAAAAGTATGTGAACCTTTGCTTTCAGTATCTGGTGTGACCCCCTTGTGCAGCAATAACTGCAACTAAACATTTGCGGTAACTGTTGATCAGTCCTGCACACCGGCTTGGAGGAAATTTAGCACATTCCTCCATACAGAACAGCTTCAACTCTGGGATGTTGGTAGGTTTCCTCTCATGAACTGCTCGCTTCAGGTCCTTCCACAACATTTCAATTGGATTAAGGTCAGGACTTTGACTTGGCCATTCCAAAACATTAACTTTATTCTTCTTTAACCATTCTTTGGTAGAATGACTTGTGTGCTTAGGGTCGCTGTCTTGCTACATGACCCACCTTCTCTTGAGATTCAGTTCATGGACAGATGTCCTGACATTTTCCTTTAGAATTCGCTGGTATAATTCAGAATACATTGTTCCATCAATGATGGTAAGCTGTCCTGGCCCAGATGCAGCAAAACAGGCCCAAACCATGATCCTACCACCACCATGTTTCAGAGATGGGATAAGGTTCTTATGCTGGAATGCAGTGTTTTCCTTTCTCCAAACATAACGCTTCTCATTTAAACCAAAAAGTTCTATTTTGGTCTCATCCATCCACAAAACATTTTCCAATAACCTTCTGGCTTGTCCATGTGATCTTGAGCAAATTGCAGACGAGCAGCAATGTTCTTTTTAGAGAGCAGTGGCTTTCTCCTTGCAACCCTGCCATGCACACCATTGTTGTTCAGTGTTTTCCTGATGGTGGACTCATGAACATAAACATTAGCCAATGTGAGAGAGGCCTTCAGTTGCTTAGAAGTTCACCTGGGGTCCTTTGTGACCTCGCCGACTGTTTCACGCCTTGTTCTCGGAGTGATCTTTGTTGGTCGACCACTCCTGGGGAGGGGAACAATGGTCCTGAATTTCCTCCATTTGTACACAATCTGTCTGACTGTGGATTGGTGGAGTCCAAACTCTTTTGAGATGGTTTTGTAACCATTTCCAGCCTGATGAGCATCAACAACGCTTTTTCTGAGGTCCTCAGAAATCTCCTTAGTTCGTGCCATGATACACTTCCACAAACATGTGTTGTGAAGATCAGACTTTGATAGATCCCTGTTCTTTAATTAAACCAGGGTGTCCACTCACACCTGATTGTCATCCCATTGATTGAAAACACCTGACTCTAATTTCACCTTAAAATTAACTGCTAATCCTAGAGGTTCACATACTTTTGCCACTCACAGATATGCAATATTGGATCACTTTCCTCAATAAATAAATGATCAAGTATAATATTTTTGTCTCATTTGTTTAACTGGGTTCTCTTTATCTACTTTTAAGACTTGTGTGAAAATCTGATGAAGTTTTAGGTCATATTTATGCAGAAATATAGAAATTTCTAAAGGGTTCACAAACTTTCAAGCACCACTGTATATATATATCAGTAGCAGCTGGTAGTCTTTCAAACAGGGGAGGCTGGTTGGTTATGATATTTCCAGATTTTAAAAGAAAAACCATCAATTTTGCCCATACTCTTGCCTCTGATCTGGCTGATTGTTGGCAGGGTGACAAACTGTGAAATAACGGGTTCTTTTGGCCCATTAGCCTACTGTCCAATATACATGATGGTGGTGTTGGGGGTTATATTTTAACATTTTATATTTTAAAATTGTGGCATGTTGTTTAAAAATTGATCATTATTGAAAGCAGCTCTTTGTCAGGAACCTCAGCAGTAACAGCAGAGTGTTCTGGAATAGGCACAAGCACTGACCTTGGGGAGCCAAACATAGAGCTGGGTGCCACACATTTCATTCATTGATGCTTTCCCTATATTTTACTTATTTTGACTGAGAAATGTTTTATTGACAATTTTGATAACCCTTCACTTTTAATCCAGGTCTGTAGTGTGAAATGTTCTTGGCTGTGTTTTTGTTTAAAAATGTTTTCCAAATTGTAGCTGTGTTTAATTCATATCCAGAAAAATATATATTCCAATATAATATACTCAGCATAAACATTTTAAATAGATTCTATATTTTTGGTCCATCCATGACATATTACTAAAGTAGCCTATTTACTGTTGTTGATGTGGGTCACTTGCTGTTAGCCAATTCACTTTCTCGTACCAGGAGAGCTGAAAGGAACGAGTATTATTCCCTACCGTTTTCACCAAGTCAATTTGAGGCGTTGGTCTACCCTGCTCTTTAATTTTTTCCTCGAAAGGAAGACTGGCAAATGGCTTCGCCAAAATTAAATCAGCAATGCTTGGCATCCGTGTGCAGCTTTCTTGTTAGCTGACTAGCCCCCTCAAGTTCAGTCACTCAAATAAACGAAATTTCTGGAACTAAGATAGCAAACTTGACAACACTATATTTACACTTTATTTACAATGAAAATACATACAAACTAAAAAAGCTGGTAGAAACTGTATGTAATGAATGAAATCGAAATGTAAGCTGATCTCTTACAATACACCACACCACTTGCGAATCCGCATGGGACTGAACTGAAATTCACCGATGCCTGTCTATATTTGAAACGAGCTGTCAATCAAAGAAAATATCCAGCCGCTTTCACCAATCACCAGTCTCCTCGCAGAAACTGCCATGTCCCTCCCACTGTGAGGCTCGGAGTCCGTGTGCGGGCATTTTCGCAGTATTTGTCCAATAACCGTCTTGCATTTTGAGATTGAATAGCGTATAGCTCCCAAATGCCATTGAAGTTCACTGAGGCTGGGAGTCCGTGAGACTCCGTGGGCGGGCATTTTCACAGTATTTGTCCAATAATCATCTTGCATTTTGAGATTGAAAAGCGCATAGCTCCCAAATGCCATTGAAGTCCACTGAGGCTGGGCTGCATCGCGCTGTGTATATATGGTGTGTGTATATATCTCATCTCATCTCATTATCTCTAGCCGCTTTATCCTTCTACAGGGTCGCAGGCAAGCTGGAGCCTATCTCAGCTGACTACGGGCGAACGGCGGGGTACACCCTGGACAAGTCGCCAGGTCATCACAGGGCTGACACATAGACACAGACAACCATTCACACTCACATTCACACCTACGGTCAATTTAGAGTCACCAGTTAACCTAACCTGCATGTCTTTGGACTGTGGGGGAAACCGGAGCACCCGGAGGAAACCCACGCGGACACGGGGAGAACATGCAAACTCCGCACAGAAAGGCCTTCGCCGGCCATGGGGCTCGAACCCAGGACCTTCTTGCTGTGAGGCGACAGTGCTAACCACTACACCACCGTGCCGCCCCGTGTGTGTGTGTGTGTGTGTGTGTGTGTGTGTGTGTGTATATATATATAATGTGTGTGTGTGTCTATATATAGATAAATATATATATATATATATATATATATAGTATACAGGCGGCACGGTGGTGTAGTGGTTAGCGCTGTCGCCTCACAGCAAGAAGGTCCTGGGTTCGAGCCCTGGGGCCGGCGAGGGCCTTTCTGTGTGGAGTTTGCATGTTCTCCCCGTGTCCGCGTGGGTTTCCTCCGGGTGCTCCGGTTTCCCCCACAGTCCAAAGACATGCAGGTTAGGTTAACTGGTGACTCTAAATTGACCTATTTTGAACACTAATTTGAACACTACCAATTTTGTTTGACGCCATTTACATTCCAATTTTCGGGTGGTCTGTTTTAAAGTACGAGTGTCATCATTATACCAGGGTGCTAATTTTTTTGTCTCTGACCATTTTCCATTTAAGAGGAGCTACATTATCTAAAGTATGGTGGAATGTTGACTCTAAGCATTCAGTTGCCTAATCAAGTTCTGCAGGGGCTATGAGTGACCCAATCAAAGTTGATAACTCTGGGAGATCATTTATGCAGCTCTGTGCAGTAGTTGACGTGAACGTACATTTAATACAGTAGCGTGTTGAGGTGCATATATTATTACTCAGACATATTTTGAATGAGATGAGATAATGATCTGAGATAACTTCAGACTGTGGAAGTACAACTATATTTTCTGCGTTTAACCCTCATGTTAGTATTAGATCGAGGGTGTGACCACCATTATGGGTCGGTCCTATGACATTGATTAATCCCTACTGAATCTAAAATGGACACAAACATTGTTTTCAAAGGGTCTCCTGAGCTATCGAAGTGAATATTAAAATCTCAGACAACTAAAGCTTTGTCAAAGGAAATAACCAGATCTGGGATAAAATCTGCAAATTCAGAAAGAAACTCAGAATATGGCCCCAGGGGCCTGTAAATAATAAGTAACGGAATTAACTTGGTAGCCCTATTTTTTGAGGTTACATACATTATTATTAGTATGAAGAACTTCAAATGTATTAAATTTATAACCAGGTTTTTGTGTTACACCTAGATAATCATTATAAATAACCGTGACGCCTCCTCTACATACTGTACTAGTGCATCTCAAAAAATTAGAATACCATGAAAAAGTTCCTTTTTTTCATAATTTAATTCAAAAAGTGTATCATGGCATGAACAAAGGAGATTTCTGAGGACCTCAGATAAAGTGTTGTTGATGCTCATCAGGCTGGAAAAGGTTACAAAACCATCTCTAAAGAGTTTGGATTCTACCAATCCACAGTGGACAGTGACATCATTATTTATAGTAATGATTGGCAGTAGCATTTGCAACATCTGAGGGCTGTCCTGAGATTGCTGAGGCACACACGACTCATGGCAAACCTGAAGAAGTGTGCAATTGTGTAGGTGGAAGTATGGTATCTGGGTTTCCACTTGGGTCATGGGCAGGTGCATCCCTAAATTGATAAGACTGCAACAATTGCAGCCTGCCCAAGAACTAAGACCAAAAAGGGGGTGAGGCAGTTCCTGGGGCTAGCTGGCTATTATAGACGTTTTGTGCCGAATTTTTTGGACATTACCAGCCATCTGACTGACCTCACTAAAAAGGGGTACCAGATTCGGTCCAGTGGACGGAGACATCTGAATGAGCTTTTGCTGAAGTTAAAATGGTTTTGTGTGGGGGCCTGCTATTGCAGTCACCAGACTTTTCTCTCCCTTTTGTTTTACAGACTGACACAATGGACAGAGGCCTGGGGGCAGTTTTGTCCCAGGTGGGGGCAGTTTGCCCCATGCTGTACATCTGCTGCAAGCTCTTGATACGGGAGAGTAACTACAGCACCATAGAGAAGGAGTGCCTGGCCATCATGTGGGCAGTCCTCACTCTCTGGTACTAGCTGCTAGGATGCCTTTTCACCCTCTGTTCCAACAATACCCTGCTCCAGTGGCTCCACTGCATGAAGGATGCCAATGTGCAGATCACTCATTGGTATCTAGCTCTTTAGCCCTTCAAGTTCGAAGTGGTCCACAGGCTGGGGTCACAGATGGTGGTGGTGGGGGAGTCAGCTGCAGGCCAGAGGGCTCCCCGGTCTGATTCAGACGGGCACTGTTTTTTTGGAAGCACAGTGTATTAAAACATATTCATGCCGTATGCAATGCTCTATGGGATCATACAATAACTACAAATAACAAGTAGCCTTCATACAAGCATTATAAATATGTTGGCTCATCTTTTAGCACTACATGCACAAATTTTGTGAGACCTTATTAAAATAGCGATGTAGCATATATCCACTGTGGCAGCAAAGGCGTGGTTAAGCGTCAGCTGTAAAAGGTGGGGAGTCAGATTGAACCAGTAGGTAACATGGGATGAGTTACACCTGTGCCTAATTGATGGCTCTCTATTAACGTGTCTCTGTGTGTCTTCTAGATGGCCAATAACAAGGAGTTGTGTCACCCCACATGTGTCATCTCTGGGGGGGAGAAAGAAGAATGCACAACTTTATTCATCACACACTTGTGAAATTTCTCTCTGCATTTAACCCGTCTGAAGCAGTGAACACACACATGCGCAATGAGCACACACATACCCAGAGCAGTGGGCAGCCATGCTAACAGCGCCCAGGGAGCAGTTGGGAGTTAGGTGCCTCGCTTAAGGGCACCTCAGCCCAAGGCCATCCCATATTAACCTAACCACATGTCTTTGGACTGTGGGGGAAACCAGAGCACCAGGAGGAAACCCACGCAGACATGGGGAGAACATGCAAACTCCACACAGAAAGGCCCCCACCGGCCACTGGGCTCAAACCCAGAACCTTCCTGTTGTGAGGCGACCGCGCTAACCACTTACACCACCGTGCTGCCCAAAAAGTGAAAGTGAAGAAGGAAATAAAATGGACCTTGAGTTGTTAAGCCTGTTTCCCTGTTCCTCATTGCCCAAAAGTTAAAGTTGCTACATCCACAAACACTTTTGTCAGTGTTATCTAGTGTTTCTCAATTGTTTGGGACAAATTGAGTGCTTCTTATGAACTGGAATTCGGTCAATTGTTTAAGAAGTATTCCAGTTCTGTGGGAGAATCTTTAAAGCATTGTAGAACGAAATACTGTACATAATTAACCTGCACGCCGATTATTATAGCGTTTACTGTTTTGACTATTTTTGGATGACTGTTTCTTTTTTTCTCTTTTTTTTTAGAACTTTTTATTTATTCACATAGGTAAAACACATGTACGGTTTATAATTCACTCAGTCTACATATTACCTTCACTCGTAAATACATATAGTATCTCCTTTCCATACAAATCAAATGAGTCACCTACCACATTTTTTAATTCTGACTTCTAGTATTCCACCAGTACAGATAAATGTATTTGCAAAACCTAAACAGGTGCTACTGAGCAAAAATAATAAAATTTATAGCTCTTGTATCACTTCAATGATTGGTTTCCATCTTCTCTCAAATTTTTCTAGTTTCAGTTGTAATCTTGGGCGGCATGGTGGTGTAGTGGTTAGCGCTGTCGCCTCACAGTAAGAAGGTCCTGGGTTCGAACCCCGTGGCCGGCGAGGGCCTTTCTGTGCGGAGTTTGCATGTTCTCCCCATGTCTGCGTGGGTTTCCTCCGGGTGCTCCGGTTTCCCCCACAGTCCAAAGACATGCAGGTTAGGCTAACTGGTGACTCTAAATTGACCGTAGGTGTGAGTGTGAATGGTTGTCTATGTGTCAGCCCTGTGATGACCTGGCGACTTGTCCAGGGTGTACCCCGCCTTTCGCCCGTAGTCAGCTGGGATAGGCGCCAGCTTGCCTACGACCCTGTAGAACAGGATAAAGCGGCTAGAGATAATGAGATGAGATGAGTTGTAATCTTGCTGTAGTTTTTTCCATAATAAAAACCTTTTTTACTTTGTCTGTCCATTGCATTATGTTGGGGATGTGGCTTCAACCAACTGATTGTGATCATTTTCTTTGCTATCAAAAGCAGGACTTTCAATAAGTAGCTGCAATCTCTGTCCATCAGATCCTCAGGTAGTATTCCAAATATATACAGGGTTGAGTCAAGATGCAGGTCAATACCCAGAATTCTTTTTATTTTTGTTTTCACATATTTCCAAAAATCTATTATCTTTGGACAATCCCAAAATATATGAGTGAAGTCACCCACCATGCCACAGTTCCTCCAACATAAATCACCGCAAAATATACTATATTTTGCGGTGACAGATGGGGTGTTAAAGTAATGCATCTTTACTTTCCATTCAAACTCTCTCCATGTTGGACTGTTAGTTAATTTATGTCCAGATCTGAATGTTTCTTCCCAATCATCATTTATTATTACATTTGCTTCCAATTCCCATCTTTCTTTAACATCCATATTATTATCATTGGATTCATATTGTAGTGCTTTATACATTTTTGAAATCAGCCCTTTTTTTGACTCTTCTTCTGTAATTTACATGAGCAGCTCTTCGACCTTGGTTGGTTCTTTGCTTATTCTTTTCCATTCATTGTGTTTCTGGAGGTAGTGTCTCAATTGCAAATATTTATAAAAATCATTACTTGGTAAATTAAATTCCTGTTTGAGTTGTTCAAATGACTTTAAAATTTGCCCTGTAAAAATCTGTGAGATATATATATATATATATATATATATATATATATATATATATATATAAACCCTTTATTAGTCCATTTCTCAAATCCTGCACAAAGTCTGGGTTTTGGGCTATTTTTGTAGCTTTACTTACAGAGCTTGGTATATTTAATTTCTTTTGTATTGTCAACCATATTTTCATTGTTTCTATAATCAGATTGTTTTTAATTTTAAGCTTCCTTTGCACCGGCCTGGTTACAAATGGGAGTGACTCCAAAGACACAGTAGGGCAGGCCCTTTGCTCCATCTCCACCCATATTGCATCTTTGTCTTTTGTTATCCATAATATAAGAGCTCTAAGTTGAGCGGCCCAGTAATAGTTCCTTAGATTTGGTAAATTTAGCCCTCCCTTATTTTGGGGGGCTAAAAGTGTCATATTTAATTCTTGCTTTTTTGTTTTGCCATAAAAATCTTGACATACTTTTGTCCAGCATTTTAAAGGTGGAACCAGAAACCATAACTGGAAGTGATTGAAACAGGAACAATAGTCTTGGCAAGATATTCATTCTAATAGTTTCTACCCTCCCAATGAGAGTCGGGTAAAATCGACCATCTATCCAAGTCTTTTTTTAATTTCCTTTATCAATTTTCCGTAATGGGCAGCATGGTGGTGTAGTAGGTAGCACTGTTGCCTCACAGCAAGAAGGTCTGGGTTCGAGCCCAGTGGCCGACAAGGGCCTTTCTGTGTGGAGTTTGCATGTTCTCCCTGTGTCCGCGTGGGTTTCCTCTGGGTGCTCTGGTTTCCCCCACAGTCCAAAGACATGTGGTTAGGTTAACTGGTGACTCTAAATTGACCGTAGGTGTGAATGTGAGTGTGAATGGTTGTCTGTGTCTATGTGTCAGCCCTGTGATGTCCAGGGTGTACCCCGCCTTTTGCCCGTAGTCAGCTGGGATAGGCTCCAGCTTGCCTGCGACCCTGTAGAACAGGATAAAGCGGCTAGAGATAATAAGATGAGATGAGCTATCTAAACCCTTTGTCGGTCCATTTAAATCCAAACTTTTCTTTTAACTCTGCTGGAGATTTACCTGAGATCATCATAGCAATTGATTTGCTTTCATTGGTCAGGTACCCTGAAATTTTCCCATATTCTCTAAGATTCTCCAACAGGGCTGGTATCGATAGGGATGGGTCATTTAAAAGTATTAAAATATCACTGTTTGCAGATGATTTGCTATGTTCCCCCCTTCATCCCTTATTCCCCATATTTGATTGTTTTGTCTTATTGATTCGGCCAATGGTTCAATACTTATAGTGAACAACAGTGGACTCAAACAATCACCTTGTCTGACTCCTCTTTTGAGGCAGAAGAAATCTGAGCAACATCCGTTAGTTCTGATCCGTGATTTGGGGTCTTTGTAGATTATTTTTACCCATTCTATATAATTCTGGGGGAATCCAAAAGCTGATAATGTCTGGTACAAGAAGCTCCATTTCACCCTATCAAAAGCCTTCTGGGCATCAAGACTAAGCATCATTGAAGCCCGAGATTTGTATTTTGAACTTGAAATAATATTTATTATTCTCCTAATGTTGTTTGCTCCCTGCCTACTGGGAATGAATCCAGTTTGATCTATGTTAATTAATTTAGTTATGTATTTTTGCATTCGTTTTGCCATTATGTTTGTAAGAATCTTTAAATCATTGCAGAGTAGACTCACAGGTCTGCATCCTTCACATAGAGTTGGATATCTTTTCCTTCTTTATGTAGGACTGATATGATGGCTTCTGACCATGACTTGGGGGGGTCCCCAGATGATCGAGCATAATTAAATACTTTATGTAGCACAGGTGTTATCTCCTCTCTAAAACTTTTGTAAAACTCTCCTGGGAATCCATCAGTCCCAGGTGATTTATTATTTTTGAGAGTTTTTAATAGTATCCAATATTTCCTGTGTAGAAACTGGCCGAATTATTTCGGATGCCTCTTCCCTTGACAGGGTTGGTAAATTTATTTATTTTTTTAAAAAGGCTTGTGTGTCACTATCATTGTGGTCAGATTCAGAGTCATCATATAAGCCTTTATAATACTCCGCAAAAGCCTCTGCAATTTATTTAGGTTTTAATATAGTTTGTTTAGATGTAGGGTGTTTTATTTTTGATATTATTCTATTTGTTTGGGCCTTTCTAAGTTGAAATGTTAATAAGCGACTGGCTCTATTACCCATTTCATAGTATCTCTGGCTTGTAAAACGTAGGGACCCTTCTGCTTTAAATGTTGAGATCATCTAATTTGCCTCTGTTTTTAAATCACAAAAAATGGATTTATCTGATGTTCTGTCTCCAATTCTTTAATTTTGTTCTCCAATTCTTTGGTTTTTTTTAGTTGAGCTTTCTTCAGTTGAGATGATATTTCTATTATTTTCCCTCGTATCACTGCTTTCCCTCCTTCCCATAATATTGATGGTGTTATCTCACCATTATTATTTATTTGGAAGTATTCCTTTAAATTCTGCTTTATTTCTTTTACTACATTTTTACTCGACAGAATAGATACATTCATCCTCCAATATCTGAAAAGGGGCTCATTACCTAGGTCTACAGTTAGGGTAATGGGTGCATGGTCACTGATAGTTATATTTTCTATTCCGTAGTTCAATACTTTGTGTATATGTTGTTGTGACGCATAGAAAAAAATCTATTCTCGAATAGCTACCATGCGGGTTTGAATAAAATGTATAATCTCTCCTCTTTGGATTGTGTGGCGGGGGGGGGTTGCCAAGCATTGGTCTGTGAATGGAGGGCGGAGTCAGGGAAGGTAAGTGCACCTGACGGGAATTAACCTGTGTTTTGTGTGTTTTCCCCAGTGACCACGCCCTTTAAAAGGAGAGAGAGAGCAGAGAAACGGAGCTCTCTCCCCAACCAGAAGACTTGTGTGTGTGTGTGTGTGTGTGTGTGTGTGTGTGTGGCTGGGAGAGTGTGAAAGCTGAAAAGCTAAAAATAAAAAGAGTTTTTGAAAACTCAGTTCTGGCCTGCCGTGCTTCTGTGCTCCACCCACCCGGTCAGATACTACAGTGGTGCCGAAACGCGGGACAGCAACGGCAGCGCTTCCGCGTGCTGTGCCTGGAGGAGGTCGGCTGGCCGTTTGCGTTTGGCCAGCAACTCCAGGACGCCTGTCGGCGGTGGCTGAGGGCCGACAACCGCGACGCCGAAGGAATCATCGATCTGGTGGCGCTGGAACAATTCGTCGCCCGACTTCCAGAAGGAACAGTGGAGTGGGTCCAGTGCCATCACCCGGCATCGCTGGATCAGGCCATCGAGCTGGCAGAGGATCATATGGCGGCCGTTCCGATGGCAGGACAGCGTGTCTCCCCTTCTCCCCTCTCTTCTCTCTCTCCCTCTGTTCCTTGTCCTCACCCCATTCCCCCACCGCGGAGGCAGGGGCCGGCTCCACCCCAGCCGGCCTGCCGCACCCGCGGTGCTCTACCATTTCCTACTTCCTTGTCTGTGTCTTACCCCCCTCAGGTAAGTGATCTCTGGAACACCAGTGCAGGGAGAGAGCCTGGTCCGGTATGCTGGCGCTGCGGGGAACCAGGGCACCTCCAGCATCAGTGCTCGGTGATGGAGGTGGGCGCAGTGGTCCGGATCCCCAATGCGCCAGGTACCGTCCTCGATCTGGCTGGAGCGTATCGCATACCGGTGAGTATGCAAGGGGATACGTATCAGGCTTTGGTGGACTCATTAAGTCACAGCTCTGTTACAAGTCTGAAGTATGGTCCCCTGCTAGTGTCAACCTTAGAAGCCTGTTAGAGAGAGTCCAATGACGTGCAACGCACTGGATACTACAACAGCGTATTGGGGATGCTACTTACACAGACAGACTCAGAAGCCTGCACTTGCTTCCTCTGACTTATGATAGGGAGATTAGAGACTTAGTCTTTGTATATAAATGCATTAATGGCCAAACAGATTTGAACATAAACCATTACATGTCTTTTGTAACTCATGACCGGTCTAGGGCCCAAAATCCGAAATTAATTTTAAAACCTGCATATTGCAGAACCTCAACTTATCAGGCCTCATTCTTCAATAGGATTGTTAAATCATGGAACTATGGATGTAAATATTTTTCCCCAGATAAATTCCGTAGCCTCCCTGTTTTCAAATCATCCCTGTTAGAGCTGTACTTTGAATTACTGACCTCCACCTATAATATGGACTTTTCATGTACTTGGTCTGTGTATTGTGATTGTGGTTGCCACAGATCAATTTAGTCTAATTTTAATTGTATGATTTTTCTTTTTTATATCTTCGGGGAAACGCCTCGCATGGGTTGCCCATTTGCGTTCTCCCCTTTGGGCTGACTTACTTTATTATGTTTATTTTTATGTTTTTTTTTTACGTTTATTTTGTAACAGTCCAATAAAGTTGGTAGAAAAAAAAGATGAGGCACTAGGAAGAGCACAATTGGTGAAGGTGTGTGTGCACGGGGATGTTCACAACTACCCTTTAGTGTTGGTCCACATTCTATTTCGAGGGGAAAAATTTAGAGTAAAGGCGGCGGTTAATCCTCGCCTCACCCACTCGATAATTTTGGGGACTGATTGGCCGGGATTTCGGGAATTAACGACACATTTAGTGAAGAGTGGGGCCTGCCATAGTTCAGCAGGGGGAGGTCCCGGAGTGGCATTGGCGGGAGCAGCTGTCACAGAGCCGTCTACGTCATCACCACGTCAGAGTGAGAAGCAGCAGGCTCCTCCTCCCTCTCTCGGGGATTCCCTCGTGGATTTCCCGTTAGAGCAGTCGCGAGACGAGACTCTGTAGCATGCATTTGACCAAGTGAGAGTAATCGATGGTCAAACTCTGCAGCCAAACGCCACCCCGTCCTTCCCCAATTTTTCCATTATTAAGGATAGATTATACCAAGTGACGCAGGACACTCAGACTAAGGAACAAATAACACAGCTTTTAATCCCAAAGAGCCGTCGGGAATTTATATTCCAGGCGGCTCACTTTAATCCCATGGCCGGACACTTGCGGCAGGATAAGACACTAACCCAAATAATGGCCCGGTTCTATTGGCCAGGGATTTGCGGCGATGTACAGCGTGCCGCGAATGCCAGTTAGTAAATCCCGCGGCCATTCCAAAAGTGCCTTTGCACCCTCTGCCATTAATCGAGACCCCATTCAAAAGAATTGGGATGGATCTCGTTGGGCCATTAGATCGGTCAACATAAGGATATCACTTTATTTTAGTTCTGGTGGACTATGCAACACGATATCCAGAAGCAGTGCCTCTTCGCAATATCTCAGCACGTAGTATTGCAAAGCACTCTTCCATGCCAAACTCCACACACTCACGCACCTAACCCAGGAGAATTTGCGGCAGGCCCAGGAACATCAAGTCCGTCTGTAAGACAGGGGCACGCGCCTTAGGGAATTCACACCGGGAGATAAAGTACTCGTGTTATTGCCCACGTGAAGCTCCAAATTGATCGCCAGGTGGCAAGGACCCATTGAGGTCACACGGCGAGTCGGGGACATTGACTATGAGGTGAGGCGAACGGACAGGGGTGGGGTGTTACAGATTTACCACCTCAATCTAATAAAACTTTGGAATGAGGAGGTCCCCGTGGCGTTGGTGTCGGTGGTTCTGGAGAAGGCAGAGCTGGGGCCGGAGGTTCAAAAAAGAAAATTGACATCGCCCACTGCTCCCCCTGTGGAGACCACCTCTCCCTGACCCAGCTCACGGAGGTCGCCCAGTTGCAAACAGAATTTTCTGACGTATTCTCGCCGCTGCCCGGCCGCACCCACCTCATAGAACATCACATTGAGACGCCACCGGGGGTAGTAGTGTGTAGCCGCCCTTACAGACTGCCCGAACACAAAAAAAAGGTGGTTCAGGAAGAACTTGAGGCCATGCTCGAAATGGGCATCGTCAAGGAGTCCCACAGCGACTGCAGCAGCCCGGTGGTCTTGGTTCCCAAGGCCGACGGGTCAGTCCAGTTCTGTGTGGACTATAGAAAAGTCAATGCAGTGTCTAAATTTGAGGTGTACCCAATGCCTTGTATTGACGAGTTGCTTGATCGACTAGGCAGCTCATTTTTATTCGACACTGGATTTGACAAAGGGATATTGGCAAATTCCCTTGACTCCATTATCCCGAGAGAAAACGGCCTTTTCCACACCGTTTGGCTTACACCAGTTCGTCACACTTCCTTTTGGGCTGTTTGGGGCACCCGCTATGTTCCAGCAGCTTATGAAAAGGGTCCTCTGCCCCCATGCCACCTACGCGGCCGCCTACTTGGACGACATCATTATTTACAGTAATGACTGGCCGCGGCACTTGGAACACCTAAGGGCTGTCCTTAGGATGCTGAGGTGAGCAGGTCTCACAGCCAACCTGAAGAAGTGTGCGATTGGGTGGGTGGAAGCACGGTATCTGGGTTTCCACTTGGGCAATGGGCAGGTGCGTTCCCAAATTAATAAGACAGCAGTGATTGCGGCCTGCCCGTAAATTACTAAAGTAATTTAGTTTGCTGCTAAATCATAAAACTACTATAAGAACACTCACCATCTACTGGTCAAAATTATAATTGTAGAGTAGGTGAAACATATTTAAAACTAGAAAAGCACTCAGAGAGTGCAGACCTTCGCCAAGAATCCTTAAAAAAAAAAAAAGACGGGATCCAGAAGGTGATCCGGATCACCACCAAAATGTAATGGATTGTTACTTGTGCCCAGTCACACCTCTGGGAAAAATTTCAGAGCAATCCATTCATAACTTTTTCTGTAATGTTGCTAACAGACAAACCAACAAACAAACAAACCAACGCTACCGAAAATATAACCTCCTTGGCGGAGGTAATGAGTAGCAATGGACACAAATTAGGGATGTATAACCAAATTTCATTGGATGTGCAGTTACTGCATTCCTATTACTATACAGTAGTTACCTTACCCAAGCTTCACTCAATAAATAAATGTTCTTGTGTATTTTTGTGTGCTAAGCCAGCTGTTACAATCTAAATTCTTTAAGGTGTTTTTCTATAGCAACTGTCTGTTTTATTTACAGTCCCAGTACAAATGGTTTACATCACAAACCGAGAGCTCAATTTCAGGGAATGTTAGTCAGTTCTTTGATATGCTAGCTGAAGGCTGAAGTGATGGCATTAGTACCAACACAAGAAAAGCACTTGGAGAGCGCAGACCTCCACCAAGAATCCTTTAAAAAAAATCTGGGATCCAGAAGGTGATCCGGATCACCGCCAAAATTTAATGGATTGTTACTTGTGCCCAGTCACACCTCTGGAAAAAATTTCAGAGCAATCCGTTCATTACTTTTTCCGTAATGTTGCTAACAGACAAACCAACAAACAAACAAACCAATGGTACCGAAAACATAACCTCCTTGGCGGAGGTAATAATAATAACTAGAATGCATTTCTGGAGAGAATGTGAAAGTGTGCTTGCTCAGGTGCGCTGCCATGGCGACCCGGCAAGAGAGGCGACCGCACGCCCACATGACAAGTTTTGTGTCAACATGCGAAGGTTTGGCCAAGACACAAGGCGGATTCTCATACGGACATGACAGGCTGGCAAGGTTCTTTACAGGGACATCTGAGAACATCACTAACATGAAAATTTAGATGTAATTCTAAATCCGTAAAGAGATATGACCCAAAACACGTTTTTGCTCATTGTGGCGCCCCCTAGTGGCCAAATGACACCAAATTTGATGAGAGTACATGAACTGGTGCCGAAAGTCATCCACAAATATGATCTTGATACGTCAAAGCGTTTGAGATATGAGCCAAAATACGTTTTTGCTGATTGTGACGCCCCCTAGTGGCCAAATGATACCATATTTGATGAGGGTAGTTTGGATGGTGTCCAAAGTCATGCCACTAAATATGGTCTTGATACGTCAAAGCGTTTCCGTGATATGAGCTCACTTCCTGTTTGGTGGCTTCGTCATTGATTTTGATTGGCTACCACGGGTGAACACTTCGACATATGAGAGTGAAATGAATAGCATTCATTAGGCATGGACTGGAGATCATGTGTGCCAAGTTTCGTGATGATTGGACAAAACATGCGGCCAGGGTCACTCTACCTTCACTTTGGACAAAATTCAAAATAGCAGAAGATCTAATAAGGCGGAGAATGACGTCATAGGGTGCGATGGAATCGTCTAGCTCCAAGGATTCCAACGGTACCAGACGTATGAAAATTGGACATACAGATCAAAAGTTATGTGCATGAACGCATGTAAGCCTGTGATCAGTTGGTGGCGCTAGAGCGTGAGACGTACCAACATGAAACTTGATGAAATCAATCAGGGTCCACTCCTCTATCAGTCTACCAAGTTTCATGACTTTACACCTTACGGTTTGGCCTACAGAAGGAAAAATATGTTTTTTTGCATCGCGTGCCCATTCATTTCAATGGGGAAAAAATTAATCCTTTAAAAAAATCCGGGATCCAGAAGGTAATCCGGATCACCACCAAAATTTAACGGATTGTTACTTGTGCCCAGTCACACCTCTGGAAAAAATTTCAGAGCAATCCGTTCATTACTTTTTCCGTAATGTTGCTAACAGACAAACCAACAAACAAACCAACGCTACCGAAAAGATAATCTCCTTGGCGGAGGTAACAAGTCAAGAAGGAGACAACATGGATCCTGGTGCCAGTATGAGAGATGAGTTTTCTTTGAAATTCCTGGCTATCCTTTCCGACATACAGGATATCAAATAGGATGTAAACAACTCACAGCAGCAGCTTGTTGAACTGTGTTCACACATTCTGCATTATTATTCCTTTGACGTTTATTTATAGGTTGAAAGTTGGAGGAGGATTTTTTTATGGTGATAGTGGCTTGCTCATCAATTATTGACTGATTATAACAAATCATTATAATGGACAGTAGTATACAGTTAATGTCTTAGAATGTGAGAGGTTTACGAAATGTGGCAACAATTAAGCAAGTCATGACAAGAATCAAATAACTTAAATCAACAACGATATTTCTCAAGAATGTCATCTATTATGGAGTGCCATAAAAAAGAATAAATCTGCAAAAGATTAAGAAAATAAATGTTGAAAAACAATTAGAAAACTAATACAAAAATCAAAGAATACAAAAATAAATGCAGAAATAAAAAATAAAAGAAATAGAAAAAATGCAAAAATGAAAAAAGAATATGAAAATAAGTGCAGAAATAAAACATTTTATTTTTATTAATTCTTAGTTTTATAGTTGAAATTATTTATGGAGTCTAGGACTCCATAATTTATCATCCAACAATGTAAGAAGTATTTGGAGATGATGGCAAAGTCAGGTATTTTCGGCTTTACACACCCACAGTATGAGTGAAGTTACACTCATACTGTGTGTCATACTAAGTCACAAACCTGTTCCTTTACAGGTGTCAAATGTAATTCAAGATTCAGCAGGAAAATATCTAATAATCCAAGGCTCGTTACTAAATAAGCAAGAGACAATGGCCAATGTATTTGAACTGAATTCTGATTCTCCCTACTTTAAGATTCTGCTGCATCTACTGGGTAAATTAATAGAGACCTTAATTTGATCTCATCTCTGGAACTCGATCAATTATCGGGCATAGATAGTAGCCACATAAAAATGAGAGAAAAAAAATCACAATGTATTCTCAAATAACTTAATTTGTGTGACTTGGAGGAGATTTCTCATCTCATCTCATTATCTCTAGCTGCTTTATCCTTCTACAGGGTCGCAGGCAAGCTGGAGCCTATCCCAGCTGACTACGGGCGAAAGGCGGGGTACACCCCGGACAAGTCGCCAGGTCATCACAGGGCTGACACATAGACACAGACAACCATTCACACTCACATTCACACCTACGGTCAATTTAGAGTCACCAGTTAACCTAACCTGCATGTCTTTGGACTGTGGGGGAAACCGGAGCACCCGGAGGAAACCCACGCGGAGAACATGCAAACTCCACACAGAAAGGCCCTCGCCGGCCCCGGGGCTTGAACCCAGGACCTTCTTGCTGTGAGGCGACAGCGCTAACCACTACACCACCGTGCCGCCCGGAGGAGATTTTATCCAAAAATAAATACTCATGCTGCTCCTCAGAAACAAACCGCTATTCACGCATTCACTATTTCCTAATCTCAAAAGACATGTTTCCCACTGTGGAAGACTGTGTATATTACTCAATTATAATTTTTGGACCATGGCCCAGTCTCTCTTATTTATAAAGACTTCAATGGTAAAAGGGCCCACAAGATGACACTTACACCCAAAATGGATTTGTGACCTGAATTTTCTAGAGCATACTGGATCACATATTGAGATTTACTTTTAAATAATAGAGATGAGACTTAGAGATGGAGATGAATAACAGCGATGGATTAGTGATTGGGTTGCGCATGCGCATTCTATGCTACGCACTTCCTGGTTCCCAAGTTGTTTGTGACGAGTCTTTTTTCCGCGAGTGTTGGCGTTGACGGAGAAGATTATAGTGTTAGAAGCATGTATCTAGGCTTTAGAGAAGGTCAGTGAGAATGAGAACAGTGTAGTTTCTGTAGGGGAAAGTCTGGATGCCCTAGGTGGAGTTAGTAATTCCCCAACTCCGGCATTAGAGCCCTTACAGCGGGGCGAATGGGTGATGACTCGGTGGCATAAGCGTAGAGCCAAAGCTACCACTGAGGCTCGCCCACGGGAGCACCATTCTTCTCCATGTCACATGTTGAACGGATTTGCTCTCCTTAGTGATGCACCCACTGAGAAACCTGAAAGAGCTCTGGTTATAGGGGACTTTATCATATGGCACGTGAAATTGTCTCAGCCTTTAGGGGCACCAGCAGCTTTAGTCAGGTGTATACCGGGAGCCAGGGTGCCGGACATAGCAGGTAATCTTAGGGTCCTAGGCAAGCACAGGTTCTCAAATATAGTTATCCATGCAGGAGCTAATGATATACGCCTTCGTCAGTCTGAGGTTACTAAGAGTAAATTTGTAGAGGTATTTAAAATTAGTGAAGGCAATGTCCGATGCTGTAGTATGCTCTGGCCCCAGCCCAATGCAGCGTGGCGATGTAGCTTACAGCAGGTTATGGTCGCTGAACTGCTGGTTGTCCAGGTGGTGATCTGAAAACAGTGTGGGCTTTATAGATAATTGGGCTAATTTTGAGGGCACTGCTGGCCTGTTAGGGCAGGGCGGTATCTATCCCACTCGGGAAGGTGCTGCTCTCATTTCCTGCAGCATAGGGGAGCAGACAAACAGGCTAAACTGACTGTCTGCTAGCTGCACAGAGTCGTCACTCAGGGTCCACTACATCGAGACTGTGTCTGTTCCCAGAGCTCAACAAAAAAGTAGAAAGTATTCAGATAGTTTGTTCCAGTAACCTAATCAATATAAAATTAGATCATGCTGACTGTACAGCCGCTGCCAGCACCTTTGATCTAAAGGTGGGGCTATTAAATATTAGATCTCTTACATCTAAAGTGCTAATGGTTAATGAAGTCATTACTGATAAGGAGTTTAATGTACTTTGTTTAACTGAAACATGGATTAAGCCAAATGAATATTGTGGCAGTTCGTAAGAGTGGGAGGAGCACAGAAGACGGCAGGACAGAACTAAGTTTTGAAATCCTTTTATTTTACACACTTTTCAGTGGTCTCTTAGAACACATAGACAGACACTTGCACATATACACATCTGGTGTCTGGTTCGGGAGAGCTCTCCTCTGCTCTCGCTCTCTCCTTAAATAGGGCGCGGTCACTGGGGAAGACACACAAACGCACGTTAATTAACATCAGGTGCAGTGATTCTGCCACTTACCTTCCCTGACTCCGCCCTCCGGTCACAGACCGATGCTTGACCACGCCCCTGCTGCCACATACCCCCACCGCCCAACTCAGGCCGGGCGGCTGTCCGGCCTGCAGCCGACTCCCCCCCCCTTGACGGGAGAGGAAGTCCGCCACGACCATCTGCACCCCCAGCCTGTGGATCACCTTGAAGTTAAAGGGTTGGAGTCATCCTTCATGCGGTGGAGCCACTGGAGGGACGCGTGGTCCAAACAGAGGGTGAAAGGGTGTCCCAGCAGGTAGTAATGGAGGGCGAGGACCGCCCACTTGACTGCCAGGCACTCCTTCTCAATAGTGCTGTAGCGCCCCTCATGCACCGACAGCTTCCTACTGATATACAGCACGGGGCGGTCCTCCCCCTCCACCTCCTGAGACAAAACAGCCCCCAGCCCTCTGTCCGACGCATCTGTCTGTAACATAAAGGGGAGAGAAAAGTCAGGGGAGTGTAACAATGGCCCCCCACACAGTGCAGCCTTCACCTCAGAAAAAGCCCGCTGGCATTGCTCCATCCACTGGACCGGATCTGGTGCCCCCTTTTTAGTCAGATCAGTCAGCGGGCTGGTGACGTCCGAATAATTAGGTATAAACCTACGATAGTAGCCAGCCAGCCCCAGGAACTGTCTCACCCCCTTTTTGGTCTTGGGCCTCGGGCAAAATTGCTGCTGTCTTGTTAATTTGGGGACGCACCTGCCTGTTGCCCAAGTGGAAGCCCAGATACAGTACTTCCACCCGCCCAATCGCACACTTCTTCGGGTTGGCTGTGAGACCTGCTCGCCTCAGTGACCTAAAGACGGCCCTCAGGTGTTGTAGGTGCCGTGGGCAGTCATTACTATAAATAATGATGTTGTCGAGGTATGCGGCCGCATAGGTGGCATGGGGGCGGAGGACCCTATCCATTAGCTGCTGAAACGTAGCGGGCGCCCCAAACAGCCCAAAAGGAAGTGTGACAAACTGGTGTAAGCCGAACGATGTGGAAAAGGCCGTTTTTTAGCGGGATAATGGAGTCAAGGGGATCTGCCAATAACCCTTTGTCAAATCCAGTGTCGAGTAAAAGCGAGCCGTGCCCAGTCGATCGAACAACTCATCAATATGAGGCATTGGGTACGCATCGAATTTAGACACCGCGTTGACTTTTCTATAGTCTACACAGAACCGGACCGACCCTTCGGCCTTGGGTACCAAGACCACTGGGCTGCTCCAGTCACTGTGGGACTCCTCGACAATGCCCATTTCGAGCATGGCCTCGAGTTCTTCCCGAACCACTTTTTTCTTGTGTTCAGGTAGCCTGTAAGGGCGGCTACGCACTACCACCCCCGGGGGCGTCTCAATGTGGTGCTCTATGAGGTCGGTGCGCCTGAGCAGGGGCGAGAACACATCCGAAAACTCGGTCTGCAACTGGGCAACCTCCGCGAGTTGGGTCGGGGAGAGGTGGTCTCCACAGGGGACCGGAGAGGTATGTGATGCCAATGCTCCCTTTTGAACCTCCGGCCCCAGCTCCGTCTTCTCCGGAACCACCGACACCAACGCCACAGGGACCTCCTTGTTCCAGAGTTTGAGCAGATTGAGGTGGTAAATCTTTAGCGCCCCACCCCTGTCTGTTCGCCTCACCTCATAGTCAATGTCCCCGACTCGCCGTGTGACCTCAAAGGGTCCTTGCCACTTGGCGATCAATTTGGAGCTCGATGTGGGCAGCAGTACAAGTACTTTATCTCCCAGTGCGAACTCCCTAAGGCGCGTACCCGTCATACAGGCGGGTTTGCTGTTCTCAGGCCTGCCGCGAATTCTCCTGGGTTAGGTGTGTGAGTGTGTGGAGTTTTGCGTGCAGGTCAATAACGTACTGAATTTCATTTTTACTTGGTGACGGTCCCTCCTCCCAATTTTCTTGCAGCACATCTAGAATGTTGCGCGGCTTACGCCCATATAACAATTCAAACGGGGAGAACCCCGTGGAGGCTTGGGAGACCTCTCGCACTGCAAATAACAAGGGTTCGAGCCATTTATCCCAATTACGTGCATCCTCACCTATGAATTTTTTAATTATATTCTTGAGGGTGCGATTGAACCATTCAACTAAACCGTCCATTTGTGGGTGATGCACACTGGTGCGGATCGGCTTAATACCCAACAACCCATACAGTTCGTTCAGTGTTTGTTACATAAACGAGGTGCCTTGGTCAGTCAGAATCTCTTTCGGGATTCCAACTCAGGAGATGACGCGGAAGAGCGCTTCCGCAATACTGAGTGCTGAAATATTGCGAAGAGGCACTGCTTCCGGGTATCGTGTTGCATAGTCCACCAGAACTAAAATAAAGCGGTACCCTTGTGCTGACCGATCTAATGGCCCAACGAGATCCATCCCAATTCTTTCGAACGGGGTCTCGATTAATGGGAGAGGGCGCAAAGGTGCTTTTGGAATGGCCGCTGGATTTACTAACTGGCATTCGCGGCACGCCATACACCACCTATGGACATCGCCGCAAATCCCTGGCCAATAGAACCGGGCCATTATTCGGGCTAGTGTCTTATCCTGCCCTAAGTGTCCAGCCATGGGATTAAAGTGAGCCGCCTGGAATACCAATTCCCGGAGGCTCTTTGGAATCAAAAGCTGCATGACTTGCTCTTTAGTCTGAGTGTCCTGCGTCACTCGGTATAATCTATCCTTCATAATTGCGAAGTACGGGAAGGACGGGGTGGCGTTTGGCTGGAGCGTTTGACCATCGATTACTCTCACTTGGTCAAACGCATACCGCAGAGTCTCGTCTCGCGACTGCTCTAATGGAAAATCCGCAAAGGATTCCCCAATAGAAAGAGGAGGAGCCGGCAGCTCCTCACTCTGATGCGGAGATGACGTAGACGGCTCTGTGATGGCTGCTCCCGCCAAAGCGACACCGGGACCTCCCCCTGCTAAACTATGGCAGGACCCACTCTTCACTAAATGACTCATTAATTCCCCAAATCCCGGCCAATCAGTCCCCAAAATTATCGAGTGGGTGAGGTGAGGATTAACCGCCGCCTTTACTCTAAATTTTTCCCCTCGAAAAAGAATGTGGACTGACACTAAAGGGTAGTTGTGAACATCCCCGTGCACACACAACACCTTCACCAATTGTGCTCCCCCCAATGCCTCGTCTTGCACCAGGATTTGGTGGATTGAGGTCTGATTACAGCCAGAGTTCACCAATGCCTGATATGTATCCCCTTGGACACTCACCAGTATGCGATACGCTCTGGCCCAATCGAGGGCGGCTCCTGACACGTCGGGGATCGGAACTACCACGCTCACCTCCATTACCAAGCACTGCTGTTGGAGGTGGTCCGGCTCCCCGCAGCGCCAGCAAACCGGCCCTGGCTTCCTCTCTGCACTGGTGCTCTGGGGCTCACTCACCTGAGGGGGGGGAGAGACAGACACAGAAGGGAGAAATAGGAGGGCACCGCAGGTGCGGTGGGCCGGCTGGGGTGGCGCTGGCCCCCACCTCCACGGTGGGGGAACAGGGCAAGGATGAGACACAGGAGGAGAGAGAGAGAAAGAGGTTGTCTTCTGTCCTGCCATCGGGACAGCCGCCAAATGGTCCTCCGCCAGCTCGATTGCCTGATCCAGCGACACCGGGCGGTGGCACTGGACCCACTCTGCGGTTCCTGCTGGTAGGTGAGCGATGAACTGCTCCAGTACCACCTGATCGATGATTCCCTCGGCGTCGTGGTTGTCAGCCCTCAACCACCACCAGCAGACATCCTGGAGTTGCTGGCCAAATGCGAACGGTCAGCCAACTTCCTCCAAGCGCAGAAGCGCTGTCGCTGTTGCTCAGGGGTGCGCTCCACACGCTGGAGGATGGCCCGGTGAAGGTCCACATACACCAGCTGGTGGTCAGCGGGGAGCTGTAGCGCGGCCAGCTGCGCCTCGCCTGTTAGCAGGGGGAGGAGGCGCGCCGTTCCACTGGCCATCCCGAGGTCTCTGCTACCTGCTCAAAGAGCGTGAGGAAGGCCTCGGGGTCGTCCTGCGGGCCTATCTTCGTTAGGGTGAGGTGGGAAGGGCCCGCGGCGGTGGAGGTGGTGGACCCCGCCGACGTGAGGAGGTGCTGGAACGCCTGTCGATCTTCCTTCTGAGCCAACACCAGGGCCTCGAACCGTTGCTCTTGCTCCTTCCGGAGGGCGACTAGCACCTGGTGCTGGCTCTGCTGGGCCGTGGCGAGGGCGTGGACCAGGTCGGCGAAAGGGGAGGACTCCACGGGGCTGTTCTTCTGTGCTCCATGTCCCGGGTTTCGGCACCACTGTGGCAGTTCGTAAGAGTGGAAGGAGCACAGAAGACGGCAGGACAGAACTAAGTTTTGAAATCCTTTTATTTTACACACTTTTCAGTGGTCTCTTAGAACACATAGACAGACACTCGCACATATACACATCTGGTGTCTGTCTTAGGAGAGAGCTCTCCTCTGCTCTCGCGCTCTCCTTAAATAGGGCGCGGTCACTGGGGAAGACACACAAACATGTTAATTAACATCAGATGCAGTGATTCTGCCACTTATCTCCCCTGACTCTGCCCTCCGGTCACAGACCGCCACTTGACCACGCCCCCGCTGCCACAAATATATAACATTAAATGAAGCTAGTCCTCCTAGATACAGTTATACACACTAGCCTCGTCTAACTGGTAGAGGAGGAGGCATCGCGGTTATTTATAATGATTATCTAGGTGTAACACAAAAACTTGGTTATAAATTTAATACATGTGAAGTTCTTCATACTCATAATGTATGTAGCTTCGAAAAATAGGTCTACCCAGTTAATTCCGTTACTTATTATTTACAGGCCCCCGGGGCCATATTCTGAGTTTCTTTCTGAATTTGCAGATTTTCATCTCAGATCTGGTTATTTCCTTTGACAAAGCTTTAGTTGTCGGAGATTTTAATATTCACTTCGATAACCCAGAAGACCTTTTGAAAACAGCGTTTGTGTCCATTTTAGATTCAGTCGGGATTAATCAGAATGTCATAGGACCGACCTATAATGGTGGTCACATCCTAGATCTAGACTAACATTTGGGTTAAAAATAGAAAATGTAGTCATACTTCCACAGTCTGAAGTTATCTCAGATTATTATCTCATCTCATTCAAAATATGTCTGAGTAATAATATATGCACCTGTAATGGAAATTTCTAATAAACACTTCAGAACGCTTAGCAGTCGTCTTTTCAGTTATTTATTATAGTAGATCATATAAAGATATATAAAATAGGAAAGGAAAGAGAAGAATAGAAGAAGAGTAGAAGACACCACTTCAGTGTTGCAGAGAGAATGCGCACTCTGAGTTGTGTTTTAGTGGCTGTTATCTATTATACTCTAAAGGCATTTGCTTACTGCTTGCATCTTCACATGATTGGCTCAAGATTTTCTATGAAGCTTTGTTAAAGCGTGCACCTGGCATGCTCTGGTATGTGCAGGCGGATGCGTAGTTATGGAGAACTCAAGCACCCTGCTCATCATCAAGGCCACAGAAAGGCGATTACAGCATGTGGAAAAACCTCTTTCTCAGTTCACTAAGTCAGTTGAGCTCAACATACAGAAACACAGAGAATAATAATGTTCGTCCATTAAATTTCCCTCACATTTCCCCCCTTTTTATCCTATAGGATAATAATTGCTAAAAGAAAAGAACTGTACACAGTTTCAGTGATGAGAGTTTTCAGAGAGATTCGACTTAACACGTCATTGAGTGTACAGGGATAATGCTGTTTTGTAAGACATAGACGTCTTAAGTTAATGCTAGCAAGCTATATACATAGATCAGGAAACAATAGAACAGAAAAGCAACCACAAATGAAAGTGTTTTAAGTTAAGGCTAATTTCATGTCAACTGTGCTGATGTCATCGAACAGTGGGTTATAGTCTTCGTGTGGGTTTGGAGGCCAGTCAGGCAAGTTGTCGGAGTCTATTTTCACCATCTGGTAACCAATATTTGTCAGCTGCCTCTGAAATACAGACATACAACATTGACAGAAAACAGGGAGCAAACATAGCATCAAAATCACTAAGCCCAGGACCGGTATGGTGGATAGAATTAGAGTCTTCCATCCACTAAACCAACACCACCAGCTGTCTTTGTCTCCTCCATGTTCGTCTGTTCATAATTGTTCAGCGCCTCAGTGATGTTACCGAGTTAACCCTTGTCCTTCTTGACGTTTGTTGGTGCTCAGAGGGCGGGCACGCCCTAACAGCCCTCGTCCCACCTCACCGGGACTTGGAAGAAACTTGAAACCCTAAGACTTATCTATCGGCTAGACACTGAAATACTCTTCCCTATTGAGGGTGCGTGCGTGATTGATGTGATACTCGTACTGTTCCATGCAGTGATGCCTTTCTTCCTCATGAGCTTTAGTCAGCATCTGGGTCACTTAGGCCTTCCTCTTCCTCCTGCTCAGCCAGTTCAGGGACCCTCCTGCAGTGGCTAGCGTGGATCCACGTCACTCTGCCTGTGACCTTCACTGCCGTTGGGGTCGTGAGCAGGACCTGGAATGGGCTATTCCACCGTGGCTTGTTCTACTTGGTTCATCGGAAGTCCTTCACCACTATCCAATCCCCTGGTTGTAGATCCCTCAGCAGGTTTGGGAAGTGTTTCTTTTACCTGTTTGTGGATAAATTTCAAAGCAGAGGACAACGTTGCACAGTAATTCAACATTGCATCATCACACAGTCTGCTGTTCGGCAGTGTTCCTTGGGCTGGCCCTATCCCCATGTTGGGTACTCATCCAAACAGAATTTCAAATGGGCTTAACCCATGTTTAGGCCTCGTTTGCATCCTCATTTGTGTGAGTACTACAGGGAGGACCATTGTCCATCCTAGCCCTGTTTCTGCACAAGCTTTGCTTACTTTATTTTTAAGTGACCCATTTTCCTCTCTACTGCTCCTGCACTGGCAGGATGGTAGGCACAATGTTGTTTCAGGTCTATCCCTAGGAATGCTCCTATTTTCTTTAGGGCTGCATTAACAAAGGGTGTTCCACTGTCACTTGAGATTTTGCTAGGTATACCCCACCTAGGAATTATATCTCTCAGGAGTGCTTTGACTACTGCCTCTGAGTCTTGTTTAGCTGTGGGAAATACTTCAACCAATTTTGAAAACATGTCAACTATTACCAGGCAGTACCTTTTCCCTTCACTAGGTGTCAGTTCAATAAAGTCCATTTGGAGGTGATCAAATGGTTTGTCTGGTATTGGGTGTGCTGCTTGAGTTAGTTTGATACCTTGACCTGCATTATGTTGTGCACACATCAAGCATTGCTTGCAAAATTTTGCAGCATAATTTGAAAACCGGGCGGCACGGTGGTGTAGTGGTTAGCGCTGTTGCCTCACAGCAAGAAGGTCCGGGTTCGAGCCCCGTGGCCGGTGAGGGCCTTTCTGTGTGGAGTTTGCATGTTCTCCCCGTGTCCGTGTGGGTTTCCTCCGGGTGCTCTGGTTTCCCCCACAGTCCAAAGACATGCAGGTTAGGTTAACTGGTGACTCTAAATTGACCGTAGGTGTGAATGTGAATGGTTGTCTGTGTCTATGTGTCAGCCCTGTGATGACCTGGCGACTTGTCCAGGGTGTACCCCGCCTTTCACCCGTAGTCAGCTGGGATAGGCTCCAGCTTGCCTGCGACCCTGTAGAAGGATAAAGCAGCTAGAGATAATGAGATGAGATGAGATTTGAAAACCCCTTTGTGAACCATCTCTTTGTTACTTCTGTGACCATCCCCCCTTTTGACACATGGGTGAGCCCATGTGCCAATTTTGCATAGAAAGGGAACATGTATTTTGGTAGACAGGGACAGCCCGAGGGACAAACCTAGACCAAGTTTGCAAAGATACAGCTGGCCCGTTTCCAGACTCGTCTCTCATCCTGGGTGTCAGTGCTCTGAAGGTCCGCTAGCTGTAAACAGAAGGTAGAAACCTGAGGAAAAGCAAGGTTAGAGGGTGAACTGGAAGCTGAGGCTGCACATTTAGCTGCCGCGTCCACCCTGGCATTCCCTTGAGACAAAAGATTCAGTATTGTTAGTATGGGCAGCACACTTACACACAGCAATGGCTCTAGGGAGTACAATAGCATCCAACAACTCAGAGACCAGTTTATGATGTGCAATGGGAGATCCTGTGCTAGTGAGAAAATTTCTGTGTTTCCAAATGGTGCCAAAATCGTGCACTATGTCAAATGCATACCTGCTGTCTGTAAAAATATTGACAGATTGCCCTGCAGCCAATTTGCATGCCTCGATAAGGGCACAGAGCTCTGTGGCCTGCGCCAACAGGTTTGAGGACAGACACAATGCCTTGAGGACCTCGTGATCTGAGACTACGGCAAAACCTACTTTGTTCTTTCCTGTCTCTGAGTCTCTGGAGGCTGAACCATCCATATAGAGGACCATGTCTGGATTTTCCAAAGGGTCGCTCTTTAAGTCTGCCCTGGGGAAACAAAAATCATTAGTGAGAGCAACACAGTCATGTGGCTCTCCATCGTCCTCTGTAGGGAGAAGAGAGGCAGAATTCAGAACAGAACAACGTTTCACAATGATGTTAGGCATATCAAGTGTGACAGTGTTATACTTTAACCATCTCTGTGCTGACAAATGTGACATCTTTTTCTCCAACAGAAGCAGGGAGACAGCATGTGGGACCAAAAGGGTAAGGTTAGAGTACCCCACAATATTTCTGGAAGCAGTTACCGCCTTTTCAGCTGCAGCAACTGCACGCAGGCAAACAGGAAGTCCAACCGCCACTGGGTCCAATTTGCTGGAGAAGTAGGCTACAGGTCTTAATCTATCCCCATGCTTCTGCAAAAAAAAAAAAAACAGAGGTCATGAAACCCTTCTTTTCATCTACAGTTTGAGCAAATGGTTTATTGGGGTCAGGCAATCCCAGAGTGGGTGTGGTCTGCAGAGTGCTCTTTAGGGACGTCAGGCACGCGCGGGACAGCCGCAGCATTGACTGCTTGCAGATCTTGGACAAACCTCCACTCATCGGGCTGGGACAGTTTTCTTGCCTTCTTAACTGGAAAAATAGGAGTGCACACTGGAGAGTCCTGGCAAGGGACAATTACATCTGCCTTCAGCAATGAATCAAAGATCGGTCTTATACCTGTGATTGCTTCTGGTTTGAGTGGGTATTGGGTCTGTTTAGGCCTGAAATCTGATTTGGGGGTGATCACCACTGGTTCAGCATTCTTTATTAGGCCCACATCATGTTTACCCTTCACCCAAACAAAATTTGGAACTCCCACCAATTTGGGGTGCACCTCTGCTGGAGTTATGCCTGTGGAAACAGAGACAAACAGGCCACTATGGCCGGGGTCCCCAGGATCCCAGTCATCAGTGGCTAATATTACGCTGCGCTTAACATGCACACACATAGCATGACTTTGTTTGTAGACCCCAAGCTTTTGGCAAAACAACACCTCTGTTGTTGGTCCAAACAACACCTCTGTTTGGGAACATTCATTGGCATCAACTGCACACTTCTTGACCCACTTCCCTACGTCTTTCCAATGGGCAGCTTGTGGCTTTGCTAATGAGACATGGGATATAGAATTAACGATGTCAAAGAAATCATGCTGGCAGCAGCCAACCTCAGAGTCCTCTGACACGAGGCCGCGTATAGCATGTTTGAGAACACTGCGATGAACATTGATGCAGTTGTTTGGACGACGAGTAAAATGGACCTGCACAGCGCAATAATGTTTAGACCAATATGTAGTTTTGAGGGTCAATCTTTCACGTACATGGGGGTCTGCAAACCAAGTCTTTTCAAACTGTACATCTTGACCTTGGTGAACATGTGCTGTGCAATGCAAATCTTCCTCTTTCATATAATCTGTCAACTGATGGTGTTGAAGTGTGCGAGCTGTACGAGGTGTTTGGAAGTTTGTGCGAGTTGATCTGAGCAGAGCCGCCAGACATACACATACAGGGGGCTTCCAAACCCATACTGCACACCGCACATTTCAGTTACTTCAATAGTTAGTCCATCTGGAGTGGACGTGAGATTTACTCCTAATTTGCACATTAAATCACGTGCTAACAAATTTACTGGACATGTATGTGAGATGAGAAATGAGTGGAATGTAACTATTCCTCCCTCACTTTTACACGGGAGGTTGACTGAGAAAGTTTCGGTTACAGGTCATCCTGAGATGCCCATCGTCTGAATAGAAGTTGAGCTGAGCGGTGGGTCTACTGGAAGTACCCCATGTTGTATCACTGAGTGTCCTACTCCAGAATCTACTAAAAAGGTTAACACATGCCCACATACAGTGAGGGGCATACAAGGGAGTAGTTGTGTATTTTAACAAACTTAATGCAACTTCAGGTGTATCTATTTGGACTGGTGTATCGGGCGTTTCTGTATAGTCTTGCTGTTGCATGCAGGTGCTGCTACTAATGTGTTTAACGTTATGTGAATGCTCCTGTCTATGTGTATCATCAGGTGTGTGTGTGTGTTACCTCCCCTGTTCTCTGTGCGGGGCCCGTTCCCGGAGTCCGCCCGTCAGTCTGCTTTACTGTACTCCTCACGGGGCTTCTGCCTGCTACTGTGGAGACAATTTCAAGCAATGTGTCCCTTCTGATTGCAGTTGTAGCAGGTTGCACCTTTTATCCAGGACCAGTCACTCCAGGTTGTCCTGTCTCGGCCCCTACCTTGACCTCTTCCTCTTTCTCCAGGCTGAACAGTCTGGAAAGAGTGAGAGTGGCGGCGTGTAGGTCTTGGTCTCTTTGTGTTGACTTTGTCTTCTCCTTTCCTTTCATCAGACTTTCTGCATGCACAGCATACTGCTCGATCTTGGCGAAGCTCAGGAGTGCCCTCCACTGCAGCCAGGTTCACGGGCCTGGTCAGGCCACTGTGTTTTTTTTTTTTCTCATGCGCGGCGGTGAGATGGGCGAGAAACGCTGACACCACTTCACCATCATCTTGCTTACGCATATTGATCTTAGTAATGTCTATGTTCAAGGGAAAGCACTGTCCAGACAAGCACAGAGAGCAGTGATGGTATCTCTGTACTCACCATTGCCAGCCGCGCTCCAGTCTGGTGTAGTCATTTGCTGGTCAGCTTCCGGCCACCCTTTGGAAACTTTGTTCCAATCTATACCCATCTTGATCATGAGTAGGCGGCGAAGTTCATGGGTGGTCGGTCGGAATTCTCTGCAAAACATCAACAGTTCATTATCAAATCTCTTTCCTCCTACCTCTCTCACGTTGGGAAGAGAAGCTATGCTTTCCTTCATATCAGCTGTCATCCAGGGTCTGTGGACTAGAAGCACGCTGTCAGCTCCAGCCACTTCCACCATTGGAAGATGAAGGACTTCAGACTTTAGGTTACGGCCTTGTGGACCCACTGGTGAGCATGTGGTCAGGTCCAGGAGGGTGTCTTTTCCATCACCATATGCAAGACCAGGTCTCGTGTGTGATGGAGAAGCGAGGGGAGGCACTGACGCTGGAGGCGGCTGGTAGGCTGGAGGAGATTCCAGAGGCTCAGTTTTTTTCTTTGTCTCGACTTCTCCCCTTCTCTGTGGGTGAGGCACTTGTGGGAATGATGCTCCGCCTTGCTGAGGAGGCAGTGTGTGTCGGGGTGGTGGGGCAGACTCCAGGTCAGGGTCCATCTGAAATTTCAAACACTGAGAAGAAGGTGAGAGCCCTGCCTGTCATTTCTCTCTTTTGTACTCTCTCTTAAGTGTTTCTTCTTTCCATGCAGAAAACGCCCTCCAGTCCCCTAAGAACTTAACATTATCTGCAGACTCTTCCCTTCTGTTTCAACTTTTCTTCTAACTGTCCTATCTGCCTGGGACTAAAACTACCCTTCTCAGGGAATCCTAAGTCCTTTACCATATGTCAAACTGTGCCAAACAATCCTCGCCATACGAGGTTTTCATAAACTGGATGTTTCGGCTGTCATAGAAACACCCAATTCTTATTACAGCACAGGTAGCCTCAGGCTTACTTGCTTTTTCTTTTCTTTCCCTAACTTACCATTTCTGTTTCTCATTGTACACTGTTATATCAATAGGTTATGACAACAATGGCTGACTTTATCAGGATCACAAGAAGAACAAGCTGGACTATGTCCAAAAATGTGACACAATAATCCTTTAGGTATGTTCTTATTAGTAAACAATTTATCTGACATTTGCCTTAAACTAAAGTAGGTATCATTTAGCACAACAACCTCAAAGACAACTCACGCACATGTACAAAATCTGTTTCTCCGTTTCAGAATTTGGAGGACAGTACTCTCTTAATTCATCAATATTTTGCGTGCACACTGGTGTGTCTTTGCGACTTCGTGATCGAACCTCTCTATCCCGTTCCTACGATGGGCCAGTTGTTCACACAGAACAAAGGGAGCAAGATTCAATTCTTTCCCAGTTACGAATCGCTGAACATGAGTCTGTCGAGACACGCACCCGTACTTCCCTCTCTCAAGTAGGTGAGCCATTACCTAGTCGTCACTTTGGCAGATAATTCTCTTACATAACCCAATAAACTACTCGCGGTTTATTGTCTCAAAATTGTGTTTTATCCGTTTCGGCAAACATATTGATGGTACCACAGCTTAGCAGTCCTCCTGGGCTCGGACAAACTTCTGTCCATCTCTTATATCAGTCTTCATTGACTAGGACAATCTCTGTCCATCTCTTATATCATTCTTTAAATACTAGGACAAATCTCTGTCCATTTCTTGCATCATTCTTTAAATACTGTTTCCACTAATTTCTTTACACAAGAATGCCAAGTTATCACTTACTGGTTCGGTGAGCCCTGATGGCCTGGTCTCTCGTCCGAGTTCTCAGCTCCGCACCGTAGCCTTGGGAGTGTTCCGTCGTCCGAGGATCAGACGCATAGGGCCCACCCAGGGGACACCAAATTGTAATGGAAATTTCTAATAAACACTTCAGAATGCTTAGCAGTCGTCTTTTCAGTTATTTATTATAGTAGATCATATAAAGATATATAAAATAGGAAAGGAAAGAGAAGAATAGAAGAAGAGTAGAAGACACCACTTCAGTGATGCTGAGAGTACGCGCACTCTGAGTTGTGCTTTAGTGGCTGTTATCTATTATACTCTAAAGGCATTCGCTTACTGCTTGCATCTTCACGTGATTGGCTCAAGATTTTCTATGAAGCTTTGTTAAAGCATGCACCTGGCGTGCTCTGGTATGTGAAGGCGGATGCGTAGTTATGGAGAATTCAGGCACCCTGCTTATCACCAAGGCCACAGAAAGGCGATTACAGCATGTGGAAAAACATCTTTCTCAGTTCACTAAGTCACTTGAGCTCAACATACAGAAACACAAAGAATAATAATGTTCGTCCATTAAATTTCCCTCACACACCTCACCATGCCACTGTATTAAACATACATTCACGTCAACTACTGCACAGAGTTTTATAAATGATCTCCCAGAGTTAATCAAGTTTGATTGGGTCACTGTCAGCCCCTGCAGAACTTGATCAGGCAACTGAATGCTTAGAGTCAATTTCCGCCATACTTTAGTTAATGTAGCTACTCTTAAATGGAAAATGGTCAGAGACAAAAAATTAGCACCCTGGTATAATGATGACACTCGCACTTTAAAACAGACCACTCGAAAATTGGAACATAAATGGCGTCAAACAAAATTGGTAGTGTTCAAATTAGCATGGAAGGAGAGCTTCCTGAAGTATAGAAAAGCTTTTAGTGCTGCTAGATCAACATATCTCTCCTCCCTAATAGAAGAGAACAAAAATAATCCTAGATTCCTATTTAATACTGTAGCAAAATTAACCAGGAATAAGTCCACTATAGACACATGCACACCTGTAGTATGTAGTAGCAACGACTTCATGAATTCTTTTAATGACAAAATTGAGAATATCTGACAAAAAATTCAAACTACTAATTTAAGGTCAGACAACGCAAGTGACCCTGTAGTTAACAATATAACTATCAGATCAGCAATTAGAATGTTTTACTCCCCTTAGAGAAAATGAATTACTTTAATTAATCTCGGCATCAAAAGCTTCAACTTGTGTACTAGATCCTGTACCTACACGTCTATTCAAACAGATAATACCTGAAGTAATTGAACCGATTCTAAAAATAATAAATTCTTCTCTTACGATTGGCTATGTACCAAAATCTTTTAAGCTAGCAGTCTCAAACCCCTGATTAAAAAACCTGACCTTGATCCCTGTCAGCTGTCCAACTATCGGCCAATATCAACCCCCCCTTTTATCTCCAAGATCCTTGAAAAAGCTGTGGCACAGCAGTTATGCTTATATTTACATAGGAATAACATCCATGAAAATGGATCAGTCAGTATTTAGACCTCATCATAGCACAGAGACAGCACTGGTTAAAGTAGTAAATGACCAACTGTTGGTGTCTGATCAGGGCTGTGTCTCGCTGCTTATGTTGCTCGACCTTAGTCCAGGATTTGATGCCATTGATCATTCCATTCTTCTGGATAGATTAGAAAATGTTGTGGGAGTTAAGGAAATGGCCCTCTCCTGGCTCAGGTCTTATTTAACTGATCGCTATCAGTAAGTTGATGTAAATGGTGATTTTTCTAGACATACTGAGGTAAAGTTCTGTGTTCCACAAGGTTCTGTCTTGGGTCCACTGCTTTTTTCTTTATATATGTTACCTCTGGGTGATATTATTTGTAAACATTACATTAGTTTCCACTGTTATGCTGATGACACACAGTTGTATGTGTCTGCAAAACCTGATGAGAGACACCAGCTTAATAGAATTGAGGAATATGTGAAGGACATTAGACACTGGATGCTTATTAACTTCATTCTGCTTAACTCTGACAAGACTGAAGTACTTGTACTTGGACCACATGCAGCTAGAAGTAAGTTTTCTGATTACACAGTAACTTGGGATGGCCTTTCTGTTTCTTCACGTGCAGCAGTAAAATAACTCTGAGTGATTATTGACCCCAGTCTTTCATTCAAAACTCACATTGATAACATCACCCGGATAGCTTTCTTTCATCTCAGAAATATTGCTAAGATAAGAAATTTAATGTCACTACATGACGCGGAAAAAATAGTTCATGCTTTCGTTCAGGGCCGCTGACAGCTTTGGCTCGGCCCGGGACAAAATGCTCTGAATGGCCCCCCCCCCCAGGCCAACCCCCCCACACACACCCACCTCTCTTATTCCAGTCTCTACTCACTCCAACCCTTAAATGACAGTTATTCAAAAACCATTCAACCAGTCAACAACCATTTCATTTTAGCATTTCAACATTTTTACAGTTTTAACATTTTAACATTTCCTTTGTCTGCAACTATTCAGGTGCGAAATGCAATGCGCCGGACTTTTGTTGTGGCAAAGTCGTCAATAAGGTCATTGAAGTCCAGCTTTTTCGCAAGTTCGTGCTCTATAGAGAGCATTGCCAGCCCATTGAGCTGAACATGGAAGAACATAGTATACTGTGCGTGCGTACTGTCCAGTGTGAAAAGCAGAGAAGAACACACCGCTCGAGAAACGGCGGGATATGATTGCGGGCTAATGTGAATATTCTTAGCTTCAATCAGATATATGAAACACAATGTTATTAAGCCGTTGTGGTTATGAAATGATTCAATGCCCTGTGTGTTTGATATGGTGTTCAGTGTGACTTGCTCTCCCCTCGTTTGTAACATGAATTGCATGCTGCGCGTGCCTTGGTTGGGGTTACTTTACGGGGCTGGAAAAAGTTGGCTGTGTCTTTAGGGTGACCACCAACATGAGTCTGTAAGTTGGGACACTTGTGTCCAAAAGTGAGGACAAAGGCCCCAAAGTTAGGACACCGTCATGTTACGGGGTGGGTAAGAAAAACTTATAAAAAAATGTATGAAGTCAATATATATTTATTAACTTGGAACACCTATCAAAAAGAGAAATGTGGAAAATGATGGTCAAGACCATGTCAACAAGAAACAAAACATCACTGTAAAGAGTTGTGTCCATCTATAGACACTGAAAAAACAGTCTTTGCCATGCCATAGGCCAACATATTTATTCACTTGAAAATGACCATCAAAAAGAAAAAAAAAAGAAAAATCGAAAAATGAGTCAAGAAACATGTAGGCCTCCTGTCATTTAGCCTACTATACTGGCCTTGGCTTATCCACAGGAACTAAACTAAAAACAAAACATCATTGTGTTCATTTATGCTCATCCAAAAAATATCAAAAAGAAAAACATGAAAAATGACAGTCAACCATATCATTTACATTTGGCCTATAACCTTACCTGTCAACTTTTGCAGAGCAGTCTAAACTCCTGTACGAGTGATGGTGTTTAATGGTGTGGAACAATTTAGTCAGCTCAGCAGCAGTGGTTTTGTCATCGATTGGGGTTGGTAGAGCTGGGGCAAAAAATTATGCTAAAGATGACTGTCCAGCACTGCTGGCATTCTCTCTGTGGCGGTCTGTGTCCGCATGTCTGTCTATCGCACCTTTACCTCTGCTCCCCACATCAATGTCAATGCGACAGAGCTTGCAGAAGGTGAAGTGTTCTCCTTTTTGGCTCTTGCCGACAAAACGATGCTCTAAGCACCAAGCATTTTTAAAGGATGTCTTTCGTTTCGGCATGAGTATTGTTCAACAGCATGCGTGCCAACATTCATAGGTTTTTCCGTACAAACATTCGCACTGCGCGCGCAGCTCGGAGGAGCAAAAATCAGTGAACCGCGTGAGCGCAGCTTCTGAGTGACAGCAGCTTCCAGACAATCAGAGGCTGCAGAGGCTCCATCAGCTGCGCGCGCAGCGCGAATGTTTGTATACGAGAAATCCCTGTATCTTTGCCTGTATGTCATCGCAGAATAGCAAGTGTAAATAATGGGCGGGGATTTGTGACGATTGATGCAATGGTGGCGGCTGAGGGTCCGAAATGAGGACAAAATGTAAAAAGTGAGGACGCGTGACAGACATCCGGACAGACGGCTCTAAAATCGGACTGTCCGGACGAAATCCGGACGAATGGTCACCTGCTGCATCATCCGAATCTTTTTTAAAATATTTATGCAGTGAGCCCCTGAGTCTCTTGGTTTCTTCCTCTCTTTTTCTCTTTTCTTTTCTGTGCTCCTGACTTGTGCATGTTGGCAAAAGGCACGCACGCTGATTGTCGAAGCGCTATGATCGAACGATGTCGTTTTTTTCCCCTTAATCAAAGAGTCAGACCAAACCATTTTTGCATTAGGGGTGGTAGAGGGTTCTTGACGCCTTTTTCAAAGACAATCAAGGCAAAAGATCTAGAAATCATTTATTGAATGCAAATATAGTACATTTCTCCCCCAAATCAACACATTTTGAAATGAAATAAAATAATCGCAACTTCATGAGAGCCCAGTTCTCCCCCCCCCCCATTCCTGGGCCCGGGACAACATACCCGTTTGTCCCCCCCCTGTCGGCGGGCCTGCTTTCATTACCTCCAGGTTGGATTATTGTAATGCTTTACTGTCTGGATGTTACAATAAGTGCATAAACAAGCTCCGGTTAGTTCAAAATGCAGCAGCAAGAGTCCTTACAAGAACTAGAAAATATGACCACATCACCACTGTCTTATCTGCACTGCATTGGCTCCCAATCAAATTTCATATTGATTATAAAATACTACTGTCTCTTCGGAGGACATAATGACTGGATCGTGGCCAACTCCAAACCTGATGAGCGCTAATTGTTCTTCTCTGTAACCACTGTTTTTCCTTTTTACTAAATGCCTTTTAACTAACCACCTCCAAAAATAATAAATTTGATGCTAAAGCAAAAAGAAAAGGGAAAAAAAGACAACTAAGCAAATTTATACACAACCTCTTGATTCTGCTGGCTATGCCAAAATGTAACCTGAACAACCTTATGTTTGTCCTAGGTCAGAATCAATTGAGCCCATGAGTACAAAGACTCACTATTCCCCCACTATGGCTATTCAACTGAATGAATAAAACAAGAGACTGTGTACAAAAATAAAACACTTTAAATGATTGATATCTTTTTTTTTAGTTAAGCAATGAGCCACAAGATGTTATCAAAAAAACACAATGGATCAAAGCCCCACTATTAATATGAATTGCCTTATAAAAAACAACAACAAAAAAAACAAACAAATCATTCAAATACACAAATCCAAAACAAAAAGAATCACCCCTAATAAGGGCACACACACAATAGGCTATAAGGGGCGAGGGGGAAAAAGACAAAAGAAGCCAGCCAGAGAAGAAAGCCCACAGGGGCGCAGCAAGATCATACACTACACTGCTAAACTACTAGAGAGGATGTGCAGTCACGTGACCCGCACGTGTGTATTCCGCCCACTCCGCCACATTGGACGGCATCAGGATAGTTTACCTTGCGCGAGCGTAATGGATCCAGGCAGTAATCCCCAAGAAAATTCGGAAAATACCCCATCTACATCGCGCGATTACTTGTCTAAGTTTGTTCAGCATCTTGAAGGTGACGTGAGGCAGCGTTACGTGGAAAAGTGTTCCAGGTTGGGGATTGCAGATCCGTACAACTTGCCGCAATCCTTGTTCAGGGAAATTCGGAGCTGCGGTGCCGGCGATTTGCCCGATCTGGCCTACCACGACATTTACAATTTTCTTGTTAATTGTGAATCGTGTTACGCTGGCAAAGCCCTCAAAGCTTACAAGAGCCTGGAAGCTTATAAATATTTTGTTGCGGGATGGGTCTCTCAACTGTATCTCTGGAAGGTCCCGAAGAAGAATGTCTACTTGATAACCTCACGGGTAAGTGGCATTAAGACGTTTATCATAAAGAGACTATGCAGGACGTTTTATCTTAAGAATGTTTGTAATCTAAACTCAGTTCCAGATAATGACAGGGTTGTAAATATTTATGTATGTTTTTGTCTGAAAAACAGAAAATCAGAAAGCCGCGCATGCCTGCGCGGAAGCTGCGCAAATGTGCGCAGCTTTCTAACCAACTGCCTTCTTCTCATACTAATACTTCCTATGTTTCATGGACTGTAACAGCATTTGCTCATTTAGTAATTTTAATACATAATTTACTTTGATGAAATTATTCAGGCACTCCAACGCCCCCCTAAAAAAAAAATCGGATCTGCGCGATTCAGCCGTGAAAAAGGCGCATCCGCTGTTTGCATCCCTGTTAAAATTCATAGGTTAATCGACTTTAACCGGCTAATGAGGCTCGGTGGTCGGTCAAGATTTTTTTTAGTTTTCGCCATCCCTACTATGGATTGGCCTTTCAAAGGCATATATGAGCCAAAAAGATAAAACATTGTCATAGACTAGGCCAGGGTAGTAGGGCTAGGCATAGCAATTTTAAACGTTAGAGACTGTCTAGTTTCTAAGTATGCAGTTATCATTCAATCCGAAAATCAACTTAACAGATGTACTAGGAGTATTGAATTAGAAGATTACACCTACCTGATATGAAGTGTTCACTACAAATTCGGCTGGTAGAACTGGGGTTCCAGTTTTCTCTTTGCACAGCGGACACCCATTTTGCACGTCTCTCCTCATCTGTGGGGAATCTATAAAATGACAGGCCCTCCTTTTGGCTCTGTCTGTTGGTACAACCAAATGCTGAACAAGATATAACCATTCTCTAAAGATCTACTCCCACACACTTGATAATTAGAACGGGTTCATCTAAGTTCTATGCATGACCTTGCCGTCCAAAATGGCGGATAAACAAATATCACGTGACCTCGTGACGTCACGTGCACGCTCTCTATATTCAGCTCAGCACTACACTCAAGCAGCAAATGTACTACACCAGTAAGCACTATGACCAAAGTAACTATGCACCACACTCAAACAACAAGTATACTATATCACTTCAGTGCTATAGTCAGTTTGAATCCACTACGCTCACATAAAACTTCATAGCACCACACCACACAAGCTTGTATGACCGACACACTTGCCAAGCCTGAATGGCATAAGCTAGGAATAAGCCCTCACAACCCCTTGTGCTTCCCCACCCCGGCTGACAAAAGTGGGAAAAGGGAATAAACCTCGCGAATAAATATATGAATAAAAAAAATAAACTAAACAAAAGTGGAGGTGGTTTTACAACACACTATAACAAGGCATTTCACAGGGGGCCTTATGCTGATGGCGATTAGTCTACCCTAAAGGGCATTAAACAGGCCCACATTAGCTTTTAAAATAAACTTTACAATGGGAAAAACAGTGACTACAATAGGCTCCTGCAATTAACAAAAGATCTCAATTAATCACCTGTTCATCAGGACAACATTCACAGAATACATTTAGACATGTTAATATACATAAAACCCATGTAAACATTAGGCTACCTGTTACTGTTACGCTGGCGTCATACCATACAGGCAGGAACAGTCTTTGGCACAATTAACTACAAAACAACAATTGCATGTTCACTACCGTGACATTCATACATTTCCCCATTTCTGTTCAAATAGTTAGACTTTATTAAAGACATAAAATTTACCTTCTTACAATCCTCACTACGCATACCAGTAGACTATCCTTTTTCACTTAGACGTCGCGTGGGTCAGGGAACTACAAGTTAAAATGCTCGTGATTAACAAATGAGCTCCACTAAGTATTATGAGCAGCAATGGACATGTTTTGATACTTTTGGTACTGTGTTGTTACTAGGGACTGCTATCACAAGCCAGGAAAACAGCTGGACTTACTTAAATACTGCAAGGTAGATAAACAAGTAAGCCTGCATTCTATGTTGATTAACGTAGCATAAACTGTGTTAAAAGATGTTTCCCTTACCTGCTCTACATTATATCACCGCCGGCAAACGCTGCACGCCAACAGTGCTCTCACCACTGCTGTGTTGACAGATTTCAGACAGAGTGGGCCCATGTTACAGGCTAAACTAATCTACTTGCATTTCCTCCTCACGTGAGACAATTGAACGTCAGGTGACTCGCTAAACTCCGTTTCTACCCGTGTTCCTGATTAGGTGTGACTAATTACATGGCTTAAAGGCTTCTCCCACTCATCACACTACTATTGACCTTTAAAGCACTGAATGGTCTCGCACCATAATACCTGAGTGAACTTCTGGTCCTCTATGACCCGCCACGCTTACTTAGATCAAAAGGTGCAGGCTATCTGCTGGTACCTTGTATAGTGAAGGCTACATCAGGGGGCAGAGCCTTTTCTTACAAAGCCCCACAGTTATGGAACAGCCTTCCAAGTAATGTTCGGGAATCAGACAGTCTCAGCGTTTAAGTCTAGGCTGAAAACATATCTGTTTAGTCAAGCCTTTTGTTAATGGTGTTTATGAGATAAAAGTGTAGATCTGGAAGGTCCTCAGACAGAGTGTTTTGGTAAACTGGAATGTATGGATGCTGTCAGTCCCCCACTCGCTTGCTCAATCGAGTTTGTTGATGGTATAGTGGCTGGCTGCTTTATGTCCTGGGGCTCCCTCATGCCTATGTTACCTTCTGGTTTTCCCCTTTTAGTTATGCTGTCATAGTTAGTTGCTGGAGTCCCTGCTTGTACTCAGTGCAATATGTATACTGTTCCTACTTTTTCAGGTAACATTGGGCATACCTAACAACCTGTCCCCCCCCCAAAAAAAAAAATCTGTCCCTCTGAGTCACATGTCGGTCCTGGGATCGAGATGCTGACCTCTTCTGCTCCTCGGACCTGCCTGATCCATCCTAGTGCCCTGTGTCTGGTTGGAGTCTCATCACATCGCTCCTGTGGAGGACGGCCGGATGTGGACAGTTGAAAGTCACACCTGGAGGATGCTCCGGACACTTACAGTAATACTTTTATGGCTGAGGACTACAGTTGACTGTAAAACTGACTTAAACTGACTTAATGTTAAAACTGTTAATGTTATAGTCATGTTGTCTGTTGTTGCCCAAATGAGGATGGGTTCCCTTTTGAGTCTGGTTCCTCTCGAGGTTTCTTCCTCATGTCATCTGAGGGAGATTTTCCTTGCCACCGTCGCCACAGGCTTGCTCATTGGGGATAGATTGGGGTAAAATTAGCTCATGTTTTAAGTCGTTCAAATTCTGTAAAGCTGCTTTGTGACAATGTTTATTGTTAAAAGCGCTATACAAATAAACTTGACTTGACTTGACATGAGACTTCTGCTTCCAGTGGATAGGAGCAGAAAATAAAACATGTTCAGAGAGAAGTCTATCATGTCACAGTCCTGGCCAGATGCACCCCTTCTTTCTCTGTGTGTGTGTGTGTGTGTGTGTGTCTTTGCAGTGACACATGGGCTGCGCGTGATTCCTGACTGATTTCAGCACACCTGAACCTCATCTCCTGCCAGTATTTAAACCCCAGTGTCACTCCAGAGCTCCCCAAGTTTGTTGTTCCAGCCATTGTGGTAGCATGTGTACTCGGCGTCTCTTTTTACTCACTATTCTTTTGCCACTTGCTCTTCCTCATTGCATTTTCTTGTCCTCTTTTTATTTGAGGAACCTTGCTTGCCGTCAGTCCACTGGCCAACCGCCCACCTGCTAATGCTCTTCTCTCCACACATGTTCCGCACTAAATTGCTTTTCCCAGGGGCGTTTCTAGCTATTGAAAAGACGAGGGGCTAAGTCATGTTTTCCTGTGGCTTGTATTTTTTTATGGGAGATTTGCATAGATAGGTTGGGAAGGTTATACTGTAAATAAATGAGGGAATATCTTGGAGGAAAGTTCATCCCTCTAATGCAGTTCCACAGACTTGGTAAGGAGCACTGAAGATATTCTGGAGACTCATGGTGGCCTCACTACTAAGACACTAAATTTTGGTTTTAATTTGTCACCCATCTGTACCACAGCCTCTCATATCTTATTGCGTGATTCTGTAATTTGTAATTCACTCACCTCTCCACTTTCTACACGCTGTCCCTGCTCCCTGCCTATCACCTGGGGCAGCTGTCCCTGCTAAGACAAAAGAAATTTCCAAATAAAAATACTTTCATTAATGTAAATGTTATACTGTAGTGATTGAGAGATTAAAATGGTATCTGAAACATTTATAGTTCTAATTGATTTATAATTCTAATTACAAAGTCGGATAGCTTATTTCTTCTTTCTGTAATTTGTTTTCACTCCTCTCTCCACTGCCTATCACTACTTTGATTTATGTGTTGCGTGAAGAAGTGCAGTAGTAGACTGACTGACTGTGCTTGTTTGAAATAAGAATGAAACCACTGCTGGTCTCATTTGAAATAACAATGCCACTGGCTTTTCCCCATTTCAGCATACCTTTTACTTTAGTTCCCGACTAGCTTATTGGATAAGCATTGCGCTCCCGCCACACGGACCCGAGTTCAATCTCTCACTTTCTAAATCTCACTCCTCACTCTCCCACACTAAATCTTTTTCTTCTTTTGGCTGCTCCCAATTAGGGGTCGCCACAGTGGATCTTTCGTCTCCATCGCTCCCTGTCTTCCACATCCTTCTCTACCACACCTGCCACTTTCATGTCCTCTCTCACCACATCCATGTATCTCCTCTTTGGCCTTCCTTGTTTTTGTGTGCCTCGCAGCTCCATCCTCAACATTCTCCTTCCAACATGCTCTGCATCTCTTCTCAGGATGTGCCCATACCATCTCAGTCTCATCTCTCTTCACTTAATTCCCAAGCTCTCCACATGTGCTGTCCCTCTGATGTGCTTGTTCCTTATCCTGTCCAACCTTGTCACTCCCATTGCAAACCTTAACATCCTCAATTCCGCCACCTCCAACTTTGCCTCCTATCTCTTCAATAAGGGTACTGTCTCCAATCTATACATCATAGCTGGTCTCACTACTGTCTTATACATCTTACCTTTCACTTTTGCTGGGACTTTCCTATCACAAATGACTCCCGAAATCCTTCTCCAACTGCTCCACCCTGCCTGCATTCTCCCTCACCTCACTATCACAGCCCCCATTTTCCTGCACAGTTGACCCCAGGTACTTGAATTCACCAACTTTCTTTACAGCTACTCCTTGGGTGGTGTAGTGGTTAGCACGGTCGCCTCACAGCAAGAAGGTTCCGGGTTTGAACCCAGCGGCCGGCGAGGGCCTTTCTGTGTGGAGTTTGCATGTTCTCCCCGTGTCTGCGTGGGTTTCCTCTGGGTGCTCTGGTTTCCCCCACAATCCAAAGGCATACAGTTAGGTTGATGTGGGGCGGCCTTGGACTGAGGTGCCCTTGAGCAAGGTACCTGACCCCTGACTGCTCCCCTGGTGCTCTGGTGTGGCTGCCCACTGCTCTGAGTGTGTGCGTGTGTTTACTGTTTCAGATGGGTTAAATGCAGAGGATGAATTTCACTGTGCTTGAAGTGTGCATGTGACAAATAAAGGTTTCTTTTTGCATCTTCATTACACTCTCATCCCCATTCTCATTGATGCACATGTATTCTGTTTTACTCCTGCTCACCTTCATTCCTCTTTGTTCCAATGCATACCTCCATCTCTCCAAACCCAACTCAACCTCCTTTCTACTTTCACCACACATCACAATATTATCCGCAAACAGCATGGGGACTCTTGCCTCACTTCGTCCGTCAAGTGATCCGTCACTATGACAAACAAGAAAGGACTCAAAGCAGATCCTTGATGAAGTCCCACCTTCACTTTGAACCATTCAGTCGTTCCAACTACACACCTCACTGCTGTTTCACTGTTCTCATACATGTCTTGCACCACTCTAATATACTTCTCATTCACGCCACACTTTCTCATACAATACCATAACGCCTCTCTCGGCACTCTATCGTGTATGCCTTCTCCAGGTCTACAAACACACAATGTCTGGCCTTCCCTGTACTTCTCAACATTCTTAAAGCAAAAATTGCATCCGACGTGCTCTTCCTTGGCATAAACCTGTACTGCTATTCACAGATTGCTACCTCTCTTCTCAATCTTGCCTCCAATACCCTTTCCCATAACTTCATGATGTGGCTCATCAATTTTATTCCTCTGTAATTACTGCAGCTCTGTACATCTCCCTTATTCTTGTATACTGGGACTAGCACTCTTTCTCCATTCATTCGGCATTTTCTCATTCTCTAGGATCTTATTAAACAATCTTGTTAGGAACTCCACAACCGTCTCACCCAAACATCTCCAAGCCTCAATCGGGATACCATGTGGTCCAACTGCTTTTCCAGTCTTCATTCTTTTCATGGCTGCCCTCACCTCATCCTTACTAACCAACTCTGCTTCCTGATTTGCTGTCTCCAATGAATCTGACCTTTTCTCTCTTGGATTCTCCTCATTTACTAAATCCTCAAAGTCCTCTTTCCACCTTCTTAATACACTCTCTTTGTTTGTCAGCACATTTCCATTTACATCTTTGTTTGTCAGCACATTTCCATTTACATCTTTCATCATTCTTACTTGCTATACATCCCTCGCGTCCCTGTTTCTCTGCCTAGCTAGTCTGTACAGGTCTTTCTCTCCTTCTTTGGTCTTCAGTCTTTCGTAGAACTCCTGGTATGCATCTGCTTTCGCCACTGCTCTTTTTGCCTTCTTTTTCGTCTCTCTGTATAACTGCCTGCTTTCCTCATCTCTCTGATCATCCCAATTCTTCTTTGCTAGCCTCTTCTGTTTTATAATTTCCTGCACTTCTTTGTTCCACCACCATGTCTCCTCGTCTTCCTTCCTCCTTCCCAATGACCACCCTAGCACCTTCCTTAGTGCCTCTTTTACTAGTATAGCAGTAGTATCCCAATCTTCTGGCAGACTTCCATTACCACTCAATGCTCATCTCATTTCTTCCCTAAACCATACCTGTCAACTTTGAGGTTTGAAAAAAAGGAATATTTCCCAGATTTTTAACTCAAAATAAGGGAAAATTTCGGAAAGTCGGTAATCTAACTGACTTTTCTTCACAAAATTAAATTCGTCCTGCCATTTGGGCAAGTAGCGGCAATACACGTTTTTTGGTTTTGCCTCGCTCCTTTCTTTATTCATGTCTTTAGTCTCGCCGTCTACTGAAACTCGCTCCCTGAGGACAGTGCTTGAAGTGGAAAAAAAGAAGTGCAGGAACCCTGATTTTCTGAGAATGCCATCCCGGTCATTCAAATAAGTTCAAATCAAGTTCAAATTTTTTAATTGAAAACTTCACAGTTTTTGTATTGCCTTCACGCATTTTGCAAAACTTGGCTCATAAGGACAATGCTCTACTCTTTTCATCTGTTGTTGTGCTACAGTATTTGTTGTTTGAACAGATGTGTTTTCACAATGACACTCTGAGATATTATTTTTGAACGAAGTGTCTTAGTTTGTAGACAGCTGGAGTAAAAACAAATCAGAACTAAGAACCACAACCATATTGTCAAGTTGTGTATGATTTTCCCCAGTTTTGTGCCCCAACTTCAAAAGAGCTTTGGTCACACAAGGAACACTCAGTTTTTCCCCTTTTTTGTGTTTTTTATTGAAGTTCAAAGGTGATGAAGGGGTTGATTAGGGCTTGATTAAGTTGATAACCTTCAGAACAACAGAAAAACATTGCATCATTTTAAGTTTAAACTAATAAAAACAAGTCATCACAACATTACTTTAAGTTTCAAAAATAAAAAATGAGTAATTAGTGCACGTATTGCACTAAAAGAAAAGCAAAAGAAGGTTTAACACCTTTAAGTTTACTAATCACATACATAAACGCCTTTAAGTTTAACGAAGTTCACTAATCACCAAACCGCTCTCACGGTGCGCTCACTGGATGCGACCCAGAGCATGGAAAGGACGCGGCCAATAACAAGAAGGCGCTGCTCAACGTGCTGCGCACAGCTGCTCAGCTCGCGCTGATTTTTTGGCGAAGCGTGATAAAGGCTGTACAGCTTGTCGAAGAAGATCTTAAAGTTGTTCATGCCATTGATCTGCTTTAAAACATCCCCAGCTGCTAATTCAAGCCTGTGGTTGAGGCAGTGCCAGACAAACAAATGGGGAAACTTCGCACACAACTGCGCTGCCACTCCGGTGAAAATAAAGAAGTGCAGGAACGCAGTTCAAGCCCTGCCTGAGGAAAGAATTATGACCATGTTTTAGTTTTGTGAGAAGTTCCGAGCAGTGACCTTGGTCAGACTAGCGCTATGATTCTGACAGTCTTCTTCACAGACATGCAATTAAAATCAATGTGTAATTACTAGACTGCCACCTGCTGTACTGGAGAGGGCGGGGACGTGAATTCATGGCCCGAGTTCCTGCTGTAAACTCCTGTCAGAGGCGCGTCATGAATTCTGGACCTACCGACTTTTTTATATTGTGAAAATACGGGACTTTTATATAATGTGAAAATACGGGATATTTTCGGGAAAATAAAAAAAACGGGAAGACAGCGGGAAATAAGTCAAAATAAGGGATTTCCCGGGAAAAACGGGAGGGTTGACAGGTATGCCCTAAACTCCTTCTGATGTTCAACCTCTTTTAGTGTCCACCACTTAATCTTCAGCTCCACTATTTCACGCTTCCTCTTTTTCACTTTCAAGCTCATCCTGCACACAACCACTCAATGTTGTCTAGCTACACGCTCCCCTGCCATCACTTTATAGTCTCCAATCTCCTTCAGGTTACCCCTTCTGCAAAGTATGTAGTCCACCTGTGTAGATCTTCCTCCACTCTTAAACGTCACCCTGTGCTGCTCTTTCTTCTCAAAGTATGTATTAACTATTGCCAAATTCATCCTCTTTGAAAAATCAACCACCATTTGCCCTTCCACATTTCTCTCTCTTACACCATATCTGCCCATCATGTCCTCATCTCCTCTGTTTCCCTTGCCAAGATGTCCATTGAAATCTGCTCCTATCAGCATGCACTCCTCCCTCTGTATACTTTCTGCCACTTCATCCATCTTTTCCCAGAGAGACTCTTTCTCTTCATTCTCACATCCAACCTGTGGGGCGTATGCACACACAACATTGATTATGACTCCTTGAATCTCCAACTTCATGCCTATCACTTTGACACCCTCTTCACATCAAATCACACTGTTGACCAACTCTCCCCTCAAAACAATACCAACACCATTTCTCTTTCCATCGACTCCATAATAAAACAATCTGCATCCACCTCCAATGTTCTTGGCCTTGCTTCCTTTCCACCTCGTCTCCTGCACACACAAAATATCCAACTTCCGTCTTTCCATCATACCTGCTAACTCTCTCACTCTGCCAATCAACGTTCCCACATTCAGTGTTCCTGCCCTCACTTCTAAGCTCCTTCCCTTCCATCCTCTCTCCTAACATGCCTCCCCCCTCTCTTTTTCCTTCTCCATTTTGGTGCAACAATAGCATACTTTCCACCAGCACCCTGTTGACCAATAGTACCGGAGGCAGGCGTTGTTAACCCGGGCCCCAACCGATCTAGTATGGTATTCTTTTCAATCTGCATGTTAGAGTTAGCACAGTTTTACGCCAGATGCCCTTCCTGGCACAACCCTCTCCAATTTATCCGGACTTGGGACCAGCACCAAGAGTACGCTTACAGTGGTGCTTGAAAGTTTGCAAACCCTTTAGAATTTTCTATATTTCTGCATAAATATGAGCTAAAACATCAGATTTTCACACAAGTCCAAAAAATAGATAAAGAGAACCCAGTTAAACAAACAAGACAAAAATATTCTACTTGGTTTTATTCTACTTATTTATTGAGGAAAATGATCCAATATTATATATCGGAGAGTGGCAAAAGTATGTGAACCTTTGCTTTCAGTATCTGGTGCGACCCCCTTGTGCAGCAATAACTGCAACTAAACATTTCCAGTGACTGTTGATCAGTCCTGCACACCGGCTTGGAGGAATTTTAGCCCATTCCGCCAGACAAAACAGCTTCAATTCTGGGATGTTGGTGGGTTTCCTCACATAAACTGCTTGCTTCAGGTCCTTCCACAACATTTTGATTGGATTAAGGTCAGGACTTTGACTTGGCCATTCCAAAACAGAAATTTATTCTTCTTTAACCATTATTTGGTAAAATGACTTGTGTGCTTAGGGTCATTGTCTTGCTGCATGACCCACCTTCTCTTGATATTCAGTTCATGGACAGATGTCCTGACATTTTCCTTTAGAATTCACTGGAATAATTCAGAATTCATTGTTCCATCAAAGCCTTCCTGGCCCAGATGCAGCAAAACAGGCCCAATCCATGATACTACCACCACCATGTTTCAGAGATGGGATAAGGTTCTTATGCTGGAATGCAGTGTTTTCCTTTCTCCAAACATAACTTTTTGGTTTAAATGAAAAGCGTTCTATTTTGGTCGCATCCATCCGCAAAACATTTTTCCAATAGCCTTCTGGCTTGTCCACATGATCTTTAGCAAACTGCAGACGAGCAGCAATGTTCTTTTTGGAGAGCAGTGGCTTTCTCCTTGCAACCCTGCCATGCACACCATTTTTGTTCAGTGTTCTCCTGATGGTGGATTCATGAACATTAACATTATCCAATGTGAGAGAGGCCTTCAGTTGCTTAGATGTTACCCTGGGGTCCTTTGTGACCTCGCTGACTATTACACACCTTGCTCTTGGAGTGATCTTTGTTGGTCGACCACTCCTGGGGAGGGTAACAATGGTCTTGAATTTCCTCCATTTGTACACAATCTGTCTGACTGTGGATTGGTGGAGTCCAAACTCTTTAGAGATGGATGGTTTTGTGACTTTTTCCAGCCTGATGAGCATCAACAATGCTTTTTCTGAGGTCCTTAGAAATCTCCTTTGTTTGTGCCATGATACAATTCCACAAACGTGTTGTGAAGACCAGACTTTGATAGATCCCTGTTCTTTCAATAAAACAGGGTGCCCACTCATACCTGATTGTCATCCCATTGATTGAAAACACCTGACTCTAATTTCACCTTCAAATTAACTGCTAATCCTAGAAGTTCACATACTTTTGCCACTCACAAATATGTAATATTGGATAATTTTCCTCAATAAATAAATGCCCAAGTATAATATTTTTGTCTCTTTTGTTTTACTGGGTTCTCTTTATCTACTTTTAGGACTTGTGTGAAAATCTGATGATGTTTTAGGTCATATTTATGCAGAAATCTAGAAATTTCTAAAGGGTTCACAAACTTTCAAGCACCCCCAGTGGCTGTATTATTCTCCCACACTTGACTGTAAATAGACATGCACTATAGATAGTTTTCACTGACGTCACGGCATTCCGGGGAACGCCCCCCCAGCTGCCATCTTGGAGGGCAAACAAAACGGACCATCACCACTACTGGCTACGTTATCTCAGACGAATTTATGAAGTTATATAGTCAGTTTTCTAAAATAAAGATCAATGTCGGTAAAATCAAGCAAACAGAAGTATATAGATACATTAGACGACATCTCACGACAACGGTATGCAGCCAAACTGGCCTTGACTGGGGGAATTGACCCCTACGAAGTGGACAAAGATGCATTTTCAAGTGACTATGCAGGGCTGCCAAAGCCTGCTCCAAAGCCTGAAACTGACTTCATCAAACTTTAAAGGCTGTCTGATATATACAACTTTATATATTCACAGCGCGCCTTTTGGTGGATGCCGCCTGAATCGCACAGATCCGGGTTTTTTTTTTTTTAGGGGGGGCGTTGGAGTGTCTGATTATAATTTCAAAGTAAATTCTGTATTAAAATTACTAAATAAGCAAATCCATTACAGTCCATGAAACAGGAAGTATAAGGATAAGAAAAAAACAGTTTAAATCGGGAAGCTGCGCACATTTGCGCAGTCCTGCACACCGCTCGGGCTGCACAAATGTGCGCAGCTTCCCGATTTAAACTGTTTTTTTTCTTATCCTTATACTTCCTGTTTCATGGACTGTAACAGATTTGCTTATTTAGTAATTTTAATACAGAATTTACTTTGAAATTATAATCAGACACTCCAACGCCCCCCCCCCCCCCCGGATCTGCGCGATTTAGGCGGCATCCGCCAAAAGGCGCGCTGTTTGCATCCCAAACACAAATCAAATCATACAGAATAGACCTAAAAATTTTTTCAAAAATGACCCTTGCGTGAGTGAAGTGACAAGTGTCAAATAGAAACGTGACAAATGAGCGATATTAAGTGTACATTACAATGTAAACATACACTCAGCGGTTCCAGTTAGGCATTCTCCAGAGATTGTTTACACGATGTTTTGGTTTCCAAAAACAAACTTAAACACAATTGATTGTTTATTTAAACAACTTACCACTTATAAAATGATCGGAGCAGACTTTGCTGTGTTTGGAAGGCTGATAATCCTTGCGGTTGATTCTCGCAAGCCATAGATTTCTCCTTTGTATGCTGAGTTTGTTTGCTCGCCTTCGTGCTCCTGTACAGTGGGAATTCCATAAACGCTCTGCTTGACTTCATCATCTGACCTATTACGACAGCTGTGAATACAACAGGTGTGCATCATTGCTAGCTTTAAATAGTAGTAATGTAACTATAAATGTAAATAATATATAAATGAATGTAACTTGCATGCTACAATGTGTGCTCAGTGACCCGTACGGTAAGCTAGCCCTCCAAGATGGCCACCACCAGGGAATCCCCGACTCTGTGATGTCATGTGAAAACTATCTATTGACCATATTCTGTGTTATGTCCTGCATTTAGGTTCAACAGAAGCTATTGCTAGCAGAATGAACTGACAGAATGAACTGCAGTGGGTTTCCTGAAGGCTTCTTAATGCTAATAGTATCTTAACTGCCTCTTAAGAACCATCGTTAATCTAACATGGTTTTTCCAAACACCATCATAGCATCTTCACTCTTTCACAACAAAGAACGTCTAAGATCTCGCTCACACCTGAATACACAATGCGCATGTACCTCCGAGGGACTCTGATACTTCGTTTACACGTAGCCGGGTATTTATGAAAACGGGTATATTCTCCTCCCCCGTACTAGAAAATAATTCCGTTTACACAATGCTCAAAAACAGCCAGGGAAGGCTGTCAAAAACATGTCAAACAAATAGAAAGCCAACCAGAGATCTGAAAGCCAAGGAGGAGGGATCGTCAGATCACAATGCTAAAACTCCATTTTCCCCATAACACAGAGAAAACTCCCTTTTCCACTATTTACACGCAGGCATGAGAACGGAGTTTTCACAAATCTCCACTTTGCCCAGAGTTTTCGAAAGCAGCCGTTTTCAGTGACTGAAACCTCCGTTTACGTGTAAATGATGGGTGCAACCGCATAAATATCCGTTTTTATAGATACCCGGCTACATGTAAATGGGGTCTGACAATCAACGGGGGAAAACTGTTGTTGAATATGCTGCCTGTATTCAATTCTTTTTCTTGTAATAATTAACTCAATTTACTGCAAGTACATTGAGTTAATTATTAAATAACACTGACTATATTTCAATATGTTATGGAATTGTGTATTAAATGACATATGTTACATTGATATTGCCACATTTTAATTAAATTTAACTCCATTAGTAGGTAAGGTATCTAATGTCATGTCATAAATGAGACAAATTGCTGCAGCTGTAACATTGTAGGGCATATAAGGGCATAAAACAGAAAGACAAAACGTTGCCAACTTAGCATTGGGGATAACAGGTGAAATAATTATAGCTGCACTCCAGCAAATCCACTCTGAAGCTCCACTTGTCTGGCCAGCAGGTCTACTTTTGTTCATTTAAGGGCCATCCACTTTTGATACTGCTGCTCCCTTTGGTTATGCAAGTCTCAGAGCAACTGGAGCCACTCCTTCCCAACGTTGAACAGTTCCTGGCTGCAGTGACACTCTCAGCCAGCTGTACTCTCACTGCCTGCAGCCTGGGAAGTGGTCAGCTGAGAGGGTCCAGGGGCTGAGGAGGCAGCAGGATTATGAGGACTACACTGCACTACATGCGCACTGCAGTCTGGGGAGGGGTAGGCAGGTGATTGTATAGATAGCCCTCTCATATGCCAAATACCACTCAGCTGCATGCCAATTTGTAAAAGACATTATTGGGTAACAATGAAATGAGCGAGCAAAGAGAAGACAGACATTCAGGTTAATTATTAGGGCCCGAGCACCGTTCGGTGCGAAGACCCTATTGTTGTTCAAAGGATTATTATTATTATTATTATTATTATTATTTTTCTGTCACGTTTGGCCTTATTTGAGGCATTTCCCATGCATGAAAACTCATGAAATTTGATACACACATCAGTTATTGTAACCGCTTCTCAGCCACAGATGGTTGGCCTCGGGCATGGCCCAGGGACTTCATAGCGTCCCTTTTTCCATTTCCCATTGAAATGAATAGGTAGAACTTTGGAGTGATGTCAGAAGGCCATTTGGAGTGATGATGACACATGGTCATTTTTAACATACTTCTCCTAGACGGTTCATCAGATTCATGTCAAACTTGGCAAACATGATGCTAAGATATTGCTGAAGTTGAATTGCGAAGGGATTTTTGATATGTTGTAATATGTTGAAATATTATAACATATAATATGCCAAGATATTGCTGAATGTTGAATTCAATATCTTGTAATATGATTCTGATTCTGTTACAATTCTGTGCACACTCATACTGAGTCCGTATATTACACATACACATGATCAAATACACACACAAACACAAGTACATACATACATACATACAGAATTACAAATATAACCCTAAGCAAAAAAGTTAGAAAGTTGAACCTTAAACATATTGTTAAATGGAAAATGTACACACAATAGCTTCATGTGTACTAAAGTACGCTGGCATAACCTTTGCTTTTACACAGTACATGCATATTCTTTTCACATATACATGGTCTATTAATGTACCTGCTTCAGTGGTAGGTTCTAAAACAATCTGTGTGAATTGTATGGCTGCCATAAAGTCAATAAGGCACTGAGTTTTTAAAGCATCGTCATTAAAATCTCCCCAAATGACTATGTTATTACCTGCTTGGGATAATAGGTCAAGCAGATTTCCCAAATAGGATTATTGTGTGTGTGTGTGTGTGTGTGTGTGTGTGTGGAGATAGAGATAAGGAGGAAACACATGTATACATGTTTTGTTGGATGGCAGAATGTCCTGGGTTGCGGAACCACACGTGCGAGGGCCTGTCAAGGCTGCTAGCGCCTTTAATTATTAGGGCCCGAGCACCGTTCGGTGTGAGACCCTACTGTTTTTCAAAGGATTATTATTATTATTATTCTGTTGTGTTTGGCCTTATTTGAGGCATTTCCCATGCACGAAAACTCATGAAATTTGATACACACAGTCATTGCAACCGCTACTCAGCCACAGACGTTTGGCCCCGGGCATGGCCCAGGGACTTCATAGCCCCCCTTTTCCATTTCCCATTGAAATGAATGGGTAGAACTTTGGAATGATGATGTCATAAGGCCATTTGGAGTGAAATTACACGTTTTTTTTTAACGTACTCCTAGACGGTTCATCAAATTCTGAAGTTGAATTGCTAAGGGATTTTTGATATGTTGTAATATGTTGAAATATTATAACAGATAATATGCCAAGATAATGCTGAATGTTGAACTCGAAATCTTGTAATATGATTCTGATACTCTTTAGCCATTATGGGCCTGTCTGGTATAGCGCCACCAACTGGCCAAGGAAAGAATAGGGCTTTGAATATGTGTGTTTTGACACATGATGAATTTTAACATGATCCTCCTAGACAGTTCATGAGATTCATGTGAAATTTGTTATACGTGATGCCAAGATGTCGCTGATATTAAATTGCGAAGGGATTTTTGACATCTTGTAATATGTTGAAATGGCCTTATGATTTTAATATCTTGCCACATAAACAGGAAACGTGTCAGAAAGCCACAGTGCACTGACTGTATGGTCGGACACTTCTTACTTCAATAGATATTATGATTATTATGATAACCTGATGCCCAATGGGCCTGCCTGTTATAGCGCCACCACCTGGCCAAGCAGGAAATGTGCCAGAAATTGGCAATGCCTTAACTGATTGATCTGACACTTTACAAAATATTGTGTATTATGATTGTGATATTTGCATGTGTAATTCAGAGGCCTAGCACAGCGCCACCATCTGGCCAAGCAGGAAATGGGGAAAAAAATGTTCAATTCATTGATGGATTGATCTGAAACTTTACAAAATATTGGATATCATGAGTCTGATGATATAACATATACAATTCTGTGCACACTCATACACACACACACACACACACACACACACTCACAGTCATATGCATATTTATGCATACACACACACACACAAGTATACACTCACATGCACACGCAACATCTATGCGCACACTCTCGCTCTCTCCCCCTCTGACACACACACACACACACACACACACAAAATAATAGCAGAGCACCATACCTAAGAAAAAATGGTAAACCCATCGAGTCGATTTTTTGTGGTTTGTCCGTGTACCACCAGTCATACACACCGCCTAGTGGTCAGTGTTAGTAATTACCAGTCATACACACCGCCTAGTGGTCAGTGTTAGTAAGGGACTATCTGATCACTGTATGGTTCATCTTATCCCGTCCTACAGGCAGAAGCTGAAATCTGCTAAGCCTGTAGTTATGACAGTGAGGAGATGGTCCGATGAGGCCAAAGTGGAACTACAAGCCTGCTTTGACTGCACTGATTGGAGTGTTTTTGCGGCTGCAGCCTCAGACCTGCATGATACTGATACTGTGACATTTTACATCAGTTTTTGTGAGAATGTGTGTGCCTACCAAAACCTTCCGCATATACAACAACAATAAACTCTGGTTCACTGCAAAACTCAAGCAACTTCATCAGAACAAAGAAGAGGCCTACAAAAGTGGAGACAGAGTTCTGTATAATCAGAACAGAAACACACTGACAATGGAGGTGAAAGCAGCTAAGAGGAGCTATGCTGAGAAGATTAAAAACAGCCTTTCAGCAAACGATCCGACGTCAGTGTGGAGAGGCCTGCAGAACAGTACGAACTATAGACCCCTTTCACTGACGTCACCCGAAACCGGAAGTAAACAGACCCTGCGCCATTTTGGAAGACCAACAAACTCGTGATTAGGGGGAAATAACGGCAGCGGTATGTGAACCCACGAGAATAAAGTGGAGTGGCAAACGACTTAAACAAACAAATCTGAGCTGTTTTATTTATGATTTATTGGCCCAACAGTAGACTTGAAAGAAACCTGTGTGAGACTTGGCAAAAAACTGTGGATATAATGGATAAGTCTGTGCATGATCTGCAGACACTTTGAGGTAAGCAAACGCAAGAAATTCAGATTTAAAACATGCTAAATTGGCCCCAAGTTGATAACTGTACGAGGAGCAAGCCTCCCAGACTTCTACAATTTAATAATAATAATAATAATTTAGGATGGTTTGGGGCTTGCTCGCTGCTGCCAGGTTGGTTGTTGAGTAGCCTGACTGTTTTTTTTTTTTCTTGTGTGTGGTATCATTGTTGACGCGAGGTTGTTTTTTGAACATGCCAGTGCGGACATGATTTCCCCTGAAGAGTTATGACTTCAGACGCGATGCGTGTGTGGAGGTGTGGAGTCCGCGTGATATGTGCATAAGATAGGCTTCTCATGCGTTTGGAGATCCGCGCTCCGAGACAAGCGCAAGCGCAAGCACCCCCCCCCCCCCAAGGGGAAAAAAGGGACCCCCCGAAAATATCGGCATAGTTCGAACACTGAGTGTAGGCACTGGGTGTAAACAACAAATAGTTTACAATGTCTGGGTAGCAAACAGATGGCAGAATTGGTGTCCGGTCTTCCTTATGTTTCCATTCTCCCTTGCCGCGAGTCTTATCATATGGGTCAAACCCATCAATCACAGCCAGTTTCTCCACATACCGTGCCCTTTCTGCAGCTGGTAATGTACTCACATAACCAGATTTATCATCCATCATGTCACTTTACTCTCGCTCGTAGTTTGTTTTATATTGTGAGTGCATGTACTTGGTCTTCCAATATGGCGCCTAACAAAATCTCGCGGCGCGGTGACGTCATGTGAAAGGGGTCTATAGAGATCTTGCAGTCACGTGACCGGAAAGTACACAACCCCCATCTTGTCAGTCAAAAACACCGCTGAATACTGCTGCACTCGTGTACAGAATGGATCAATTTCAACCGATGGACTACACGGCTCATTTTTCTAATGAACAGATAACTAGATATGTCTAAAATAAGCGATCTACAGATTTGTGACCCTTATGGCTTTCCAGACGGAGTTTTCACGACCGGATTTTGAACTGCCAGCGGAATACCCGGATGTGTATGATTACCTCATCAACTTTCCCTCGCTGTTCAGTGGTGAAGCACTGCATGCTTATAAATCTCTGGACAGTTTTCTTTACAGAAATTCAGGATTTGTCAGCGACTCAGATGTGGCATCTTGTAAACAAGAAAATAATACTCATTGGATGGGTAAGTCACTTAAGTATTGAGTATAGCACTGACCAGCCGATTATAGAATAAGATAATTCCAAATCGTCCGTGTTGTTTACATGGATCTGGCGTTGGAGAGGTAGAGGCTTGGCAGTGGAGATTTGAGTGGCTGTTTTCTGAGCTTAGTCAACAGGCCGGCTCTGCCTGTAGCCTCGCTTTTGCTTCTGCTCCCGGCGCTGCCTCCTTCGCTTTGCTTCCAATAACAATCCACGGAGACCCCGCTGGTCTCGCCATCTTGTCCGGAATGTTTTTTTTTTTTCTCGTCCGGAATGTTGTGCATGCGATGGAAATCACTGCAAACCATCATTTTCTGCTGGAAACCAATGTCCAGTAAGTCCATACGGTTGTAGTGGATATTGAAGTCCGGTACAGATGAACAACACACAAAAATACACACAAAAAACATAAAAAACGTGCACAGGTAGGGAGAGCTTGTAGCCGCAGCCGTTGTAGTAGAATTGTATATAGTAGGGTTTTCCAGAAGAAAAGGTAGAAGTAAAAGCAGAAGTAGAACCAGAAGTAGAAGTAAAAGGTGGAATATGGCGTTTGACCGACACGATGGCATCCGTCACAATCTGGATCGGCTGTGACGTCACATGCAAGTGCTCCATAGGAGACCATCCACCAACACTGCAGTGAACCATCAACTGGCTGACGAGCTGAATGTGTTTTACTGCAGATTCGACACATTCACACCTCTCCCCCCTTCAGTCATTAAAGACCCATTTACGTCCCCTGCCATTCTGCCACCCCCCGCCTCTGACCCCCCCACCAGCACTCAAGATCTGTGAAGAGGATGTCTGTCAGCTTTTCCACAGACAGAAGATCAGGAAGGCACCTGGCCCAGATGGTGTGTCACCCTCTTGTCTGAAGGTCTGTGCTGACCAGCTGGCTCCCATCTTCACCCAGATCTTTAATAGATCACTGGAGCTGTGTGAAGTCCCCTCATGCTTCAAACGCTCCACAATAATCCCGGTTCCTAAGAAAACCAATATCACAGGACTGAACGACTACAGGCCTTTTGCCCTCACATCTGTAGTCATGAAGTCCTTCGAGAGACTGGTGTTGTCATACCTGAAGGACATCACAGACCCCCTGCTGGACCCCCTGCAGTTTGCCTACTGGGCAAACAGGTCAGTGAATGATGCAATAAATACAGGTCTACACTACATCCTGCAACACCTTGACACTGCAGGGACGTATGCCAGGATCCTGTTCGTGGACTTCGGTTTGGCATTCAACACCATTGTTCCAGACATCCTCCACACCAAGCTCACCCAGCTCACTGTGCCCTCCTCCACCTGTCAATGGATTACAAACTTCCTGACCGACAGGAAGCAGCATGTGAGGATGGGGAGCATCATAGCCAGGACTCAGACTATCAGCACTGGCACCCCCCAAGGGTGTGTGCTCTCCCCACTGCTCTTCTCCCTTTATACCAACGACTGCACCTCAAGAGACCAGTCTGTTAAACTCCTGAAATTTGTGGACGATACAACGGTCATCGGCCTCATCCGAGATGGTGACAAGTCTGCATACAGACAGGAGGTCTGGTGGTGCGGTCAGAACAATCTGGAACTGAACACGCTCAAAACTGTGGAGATGACAGTGGACTTGAGGAGGAGCCCCCCCACTCTGCTGCCCATCACCAACAACACTGACTGCTGTTGAAAGCTTCAGGTTTCTGGGTTCCACAATCTCTCAGGACTTGAAGTGGGAGACCAACACAGTCACTATCATCAAAAAGGCTCAGCAGAGGTTGTACTTTCTGTGCCAGCTCAGGAAGCTCAACCTGCTTAAGGAGCTGCTGACACAATTCTACTCTGCCATCATTCAGTCTGTTCTTTGCTCTTCCATCACTGTTTGGATCGGTCACCAAACAGGAGAAGAACAGACTGCAATGGACAATAAGGTCTGCAGAGAAAATTATTGGTGTCAACCTGCCCTCCATCCAAGACCAATACTTGTCCAGAGTCAGGAAACGGGCAGGTAACATCTCCGCAGACCCATCACACCCTGGTCACAATCTGTTTAATCTTCTCCCCTCAGGGAGGTGATATAGATCACTGTATGCAAAAACAACCAGACACAAGAATAGTTTTTTCCACTCAGGCTGTCTCTGTGATGAACAGCTAAAATCCAGATTCATATATCAGTAACATCACTTGTAAAATATCTGCACACTCATACCATCATTCTGTGCACACTGTATACTTTTATATTTATCTATTTCATACTTGACTTACTTGGATTACTTTGCACTATGCACCTATTGCACCATTTTTTTGTTTGTGTATACGCTTTTTATCTGTTTTGTACTATGAGGGCTAAGTGAAACCGGAGTCAAATTCCTAGTGTGTGTCCACATACCTGGCAATAAAAGTGATTCTGATTATGCAAGGAGGAAGCCATTCATGAATTCTGTGCAGTAATGTCACTGATTTCTTTGGGCTTTAATTCAACAGATGTACAAAAACAGTGGAAACATGCTCTCTGGTCAGATGAGTCCATATGTCAGCTTGTTTTCAGGAAAACTGGATGTTGAGTTCTTAGTGCCAAAGGTGAAAACAACCATCCAGTTTGTTATCAGAGAAGGTTGCAAAAGCCATCTTCTGTAATGGTATGAAGGTGCATCAGTGCCCACAGCATGGATGAGTTGCATGTCTGAAGGTACCATTGGTGTGGAGGCATATATTGGAATTTTAGAGAGAGACATGTGTTGCAATGAAGGTGACATCTCTTTCCAGGAAGTCATGTGTGTGTGTGTGTGTGTGTGTGTGTGTGTATATATATATATATATATATATATATATATATATATATATATATATACACACAGTGGTGCTTGAAAGTTTGTGAACCCTTGAGAATTTTCTATATTTCTCCATAAATATGACCTAAAACGTCATCAGATTTTCACACAAGTCCTAAAAGTAGATAAAGAGAACTCAGTTAAACAAATGAGACAAAAATATTATACTTGGTCATTTATTTATTGAGGAAAATGATCCAATATTGCATATCTGTGAGTGGCAAAAGTATGTGAACCTTTGATTTCAGTATCTGGTGTGACCCCCTTGTGCAGCAATAACTGCAACTAAACGTTTCCGGTAACTGTTGATCAGTCCTGCACACTGGCCTGGAGGAATTTTAGCCCATTCCTCTGTACAGAACAGCTTCAACTCTGGGATGTTGGTGGGTTTCCTCACATGAACTGCTCGCTTCAGGTCCTTCCACAACATTTCGATTGGATTAAGGTCAGGACTTTGACTTGGCCATTCCAAAACATTAACTTTATTCTTCTTTAACCATTCTTTGTTAATACGACTTGCGTGCTTAGGGTCGTTGTCTTGCTGCATGACCCATCTTCTCTTGAGATTCAGTTCATGAACAGATGGCCTGACATTTTCCTTTAGAATTCACTGGTATAATTCAGAATTCATTGTTCCATCAATGATGGCAAGTCATCCTGGTCCAGATGCAGCAAAACAGGCCCAAACCATGATACTACCACCACCATGTTTCACAGATGGGATAAGGTTCTTATGCTGGAATGCAGTGTTTTCCTTTCTCCAAACATAACGCTTCTCATTTAAACCAAAAAGGTCTATTTTGGTCTCATCCATCCCAAAACATTTTTCCAATAGCCTTCTGGCTTGTCCACATGATCTTTAGCAAACTGCAGATGAGCAGCAATGTTCTTTTTGGAGAGCAGTGGCTTACTCCTTGCAACCCTGCCATGCACACCATTGTTGTTCAGTGTTCTCCTGATGGTGGACTCAGGAACATTAGCATTAGCCAATGTGATAGAGGCCTTCAGTTGCTTAGAAGTTACCCTGGGGTCCTTTGTGACCTCGCCAACTATTACATGCCTTGCTCTTGGGATGATCTTTGTTGGTCAACCAATCCTGAGGAGGGTAACAATGGTCTTGAATTTCCTCCATTTGTATACAGTCTGTCTGACTGTGGATTGGTGGAGTCCAAACTCTTGAGATGGTTTTGTAACCTTTTCCAGCCTGATGAGCATCAACAACACTTTTTCTGAGGTCCTCAGAAATCTCCTTTGTTCGTGCCATGATACACTTCTACAAACATGTGTTGTGAAGATCAGACTTTGATAGATACCTGTTCTTTAAATAAAACAGGGTGCCCACTCACACCTGATTGTCATCCCATTGATTGAAAACATGTGACTCTAATTTCACCTTCAAATTAACTGCTAATCCTAGAGGTTCACATACTTTTGCCACTCACAGATATGTAATATTGGATCATTTTCCTCAATAAATAAATGACCAAGTATAATATTTTTGTCTCATTTGTTGAACTGGGTTCTCTTTATCTACTGTTAGGACTTGTGTGAAAATCTGATGATGTTTTAGGTCATATTTATGCAGAAATATAGAAAATTCTAAAGGGTTCACAAACTTTCAAGCACCACTGTGTGTGTATATATACACACACACACACACACACACACACACACACACACAGTGGGGCAAAAAAGTATTTAGTCAGCCACCAACTGTGCAAGTTCTCCCACTTAAAAAGATGAGAGAGGCCTGTAATTTTCGTCATAGGTATACCTCAACTATGAGAGACAGAATGGGAGGAAAGAATCCAGGAAATCACATTGTAGGAATTTTAATGAATTAATTGGTAAATTCCTCGGTAAAATAAGTGTTTGGTCACCTACAAACAAGCAAGATTTCTGGCTCTCACAGACCTGTAACAACTTCTTTAAGAGGCTCCTCTGTCCTCCACTCATTACCTGTATTAATGGCACCTGTTTTAACTCGTTATCAGTATAAAAGACACCTGTTCACAACCTCAAACAGTCACACTCCAAACTCCACTATGGCCAAGACCAAAGAGCTGTCAAAGCACACCAGAAACAAAACTGTAGACTTGCACCAGGCTGGGAAGACTGAATCTGCAATAGGTAAGCAGCTTGGTGTGAAGAAATCAACTGTGGGAGCAATTATTAGAAAACGGAAGACATACAAGACCACTGATAATCTCCCTCGATCTGGGGCTCCACACAAGATCTCACCCCGTGGGGTCAAAATGATCACAAGAACGGTGAGCAAAAATCCCAGAACCACATGGGGGGACCCAGTGAATGACCTGCAGAGAGCTGGGACCAAAGTAACAAAGGCTACCATCAGTAACACACTATGCCGCCAGGGACTCAAATCCTGCAGTGCCAGACGTGTCCCCGTGCTTAAGCCAGTACATGTCCAGGCCCATCTGAAGTTTGCTAGAGAGCATTTGGATGATCCAGAAGAGGATTGGGAGAATGTCATATGGTCAGATGAAACCAAAATATAACTTTTTGTAAAAACTCAACTTGTCGTGTTTGGAGGAGAAAGAATGCTGAGTTGCATCCAAAGAACACCATACCTACTGTGAAGCATGGGGGTGGAAACATCGTGCTTTGGGGCTGTTTTTCTGCAAAGGGACCAGGACGACTGATCCGTGTAAAGGAAAGAATGAATGGGGCCATGTATCGTGAGATTTTGAGTGATAACCTCCTTCCATCAGCAAGGGCATTGAAGATGAAACGTGGCTGGGTCTTTCAGCATGCCAATGATCCTAAACACACCGCCCGGGCAACGAAGGAGTGGCTTCGTAAGAAGCATTTCAAGGTCCTGGAGTGGCCTAGTAGCCAGTCTCCAGATCTCAACCCCATAGAAAATCTTTGGAGGGAGTTGAAAGTCCGTGTTGCCCAGCAACAGCCCCAAAACATCACTGTTCTAGAGGAGATCTGCATGGAAGAATGGGCCAAAATACCAGCAACAGTGTGTGAAAACCTTGTGAAGACTTACAGAAAACGTTTGACCTCTGTCATTGCCAACAAAGGGTATATAACAAAGTATTGAGATGAACTTTTGTTATTGACCAAATACGTATTTATTTGCAAATAAATTCTTTAAAAGTCAGACAATGTGATTTTCTGTATTTTTTTTTCTCATTTTGTCTCTCAAAGTTGAGGTATACCTATGATGAAAATTACAGGCCTCTCTCATCTTTTTAAATGGGAGAACTTGCACAATTGGTGACTGACTAAATACTTTTTTGCCCCACTGTTTGTGTGTGTGTGTGTGTGTGTGTGTGTGTGTGTGTATATATATATATATATATATATATATATATATATATATATGCGCATGTGTGTATATATACAACCCCGATTCCAAAAAAGTTGGGACAAAGTACAAATTGTAAATAAAAACGGAATGCAATGATGTGGAAGTTTCAAAATTCCATATTTTATTCAGAATAGAACATAGATGACATTAAATGTTTAAACTGAGAAAATGTATAATTTAAAGAGAAAAATTAGGTGATTTTAAATTTCATGACAACAACACATCTCAAAAAAGTTGGGACAAGGCCATGTTTACCACTGTGAGACATCCCCTTTTCTCTTTACAACAGTCTGTAAACGTCTGGGGACTGAGGAGACAAGTTGCTCAAGTTTAGGGATAGAAATGTTTACCCATTCTTGTCTAATGTAGGATTCTAGTTGCTCGACTGTCTTAGGTCTTTTTTGTAGTATCTTCCATTTTATGATGCACCAAATGTTTTCTATGGGTGAAAGATCTGGACTGCAGGCAGGCTGGCTAGTTCAGTACCCGGACCCTTCTTCTACGCAGCCATGATGCTGTAATTGATGCAGTATGTGGTTTGGCATTTTCATGTTGGAAAATGCAAGGTCTTCCCTGAAAGAGATGTCATCTGGATGGGAGCATATGTTGCTCTAGAACCTGGATATACCTTTCAGCATTGATGGTGTCTTTCCAGATGTGTAAGCTGCCCATGCCACATGCACTAATGCAACCCCATACCATCAGAGATGCAGGCTTCTGAACTGTGTGCTGATAACAACTTGGGTCGTCCTTCTCCTCTTTAGTCCGAATGGCACGGCTTCCCTGATTTCCATGAAGAACTTCAAATTTTGATTCGTCTGACCACAGAACAGTTTTCCACTTTGCCACAGTCCATTTTAAATGAGCCTTGGCCCAGAGAAGACGTCTGCACTTCTGGATCATGTTTAGATATGGCTTCTTCTTTGAACTATAGAGTTTTAGCTGGCAACAGTGGATGGCACGGTGAACTGTGTTCACAGATAATGTTCTCTGGAAATATTCCTGAGCCCATTTTGTGATTTCCAATACAGAAGCATGCCTGTATGTGATGCAGTGCCGTCTAAGGGCCCGAAGATCACGGGCACCCAGTATGGTTTTCCGGCCTTGACCCTTACGCACAGAGATTCTTCCAGATTCTCTGAATCTTTTGATGATATTATGCACTGTAGATGATGATATGTTCAAACTCTTTGCAATTTTACACTGTCGAACTCCTTTCTGATATTGCTCCACTATTTGTCGCCGCAGAATTAGGGGGATTAGTGATCCTCTTCCCATCTTTACTTCTGAGAGCCGCTGCCACTCCAAGATGCTCTTTTTTTACCCAGTCATGTTAATGACCTATTGCCAATTGACCTAAGGAGTTGCAATTTGGACCTCCAGCTGTTCCTTTTTTGTCCCTTTAACTTTTCCAGCCTCTTATTGCCCCTGTCCCAACTTTTTTGAGATGTGTTGCTGTCATGAAATTTCAAATTAGCCAATATTTGGCATGAAATTTCAAAATGTCTCACTTTCGACATTAGATATGTTGTCTATGTTCTATTGTGAATACAATATCAGTTTTTGAGATTTGTAAATTATTGCATTCTGTTTTTATTTACAATTTGTACTTTGTCCCAACTTTTTTGGAATAGGGGTTGTGTGTATATATATATATATATATATATATATATATATATATATATATATATATATATATATACACACACACACACACACACACACACACACACACCATGTATGTGTGTGTGTGTGTATATATATATATATATATATATATATATATATTTATATCACACAATTCATCAATTAACTATTACGTGAGCATATTACTGTTATTCAGTTTATTTCATAAGCATATGACTGCTGAGCCCAGCCACTTGGTTAGCTGCACTCTTTTCTGTTTGTTCAGAGGTGTGGTCAAAGATCTGACATTACCACATACAAAGTATAAATATGACTGATGTCTGTATGTTTATTAATATGCTATCTTAACGGGACCAGGTATAATATTAAAAAAAAAGGTATATACTTTCTTCAGCATGTATTTTGATGCAATTTATTGATAAAATGTATTATTTGTTGCTATGTATTATTTGTTAGTGTATTTAATGTATATAATAAATATAATTATTCTATGATAATTAATGCAAGTAATGAGTCTTTCCAATTACTGCACTATATAAATAGGAGCAATATATAAAAAGTACTTCTTATTGTTTTCCATAGGTTATACTGCCAGATGACACCTGACATGACTTCTGTACCACCTTTGCTCTCTGCAAATGCAACATTTATTCGCCCTTCTGCTTTTTATATCAATGGATTTTACAATATTCCACATACAAACTACTACTATGTATTTCTTTGCACTGTCTTTGCTGTGACAGTTTTGGGGAATTCTTTCATAATGTGCATCATCTATCTGGCGCGTACCCTCCATACAGCAAAATATATTGCTGTGTTTAACTTGGCTCTTTCTGATTTGGGTGGTAGCTCCGCTCTTATTCCAAAGCTTATTGATACTTTTCTGTTTGAGAATCAGGTCATAGCATATGAAGCCTGTCTGGCAAACATGTATTTTGTCTTGTTCTTTATGACCTTGCAGTCTCTTACTCTGCTTGTTATGGGCTATGACAGGGTAGTTGCAATATGTTTTCCTTTAAGGTACAGTGTCATTGTTAACAAAGCGGCAATGACTTTAATCATCATTATTGTCTGGATTTTCTCTATAACTATCATTGCACTTCTTATATCTCTGATAACCAGATTGTCCTTCTGTAGATCTATAATCATCGACAGCTATTTCTGTGATCATGGTCCTACCTATATTTTAGCTTGTAATGATAAATTTATAAATTATGTCATAGCTATAGTCTGTTTTGCTGTGCTGGTTTGTGTTCCAGTGATATTCATAACTGTTTCATATATTTGTATTGGCATTGCCTTGATGAATATGTCACATGGCTTTGAGCGGAAAACAGCTTTGAAAACCTGTACTTCCCACCTTATTTTAGTGGGTTTATTTTATGTCCCACATTTAGCCACCAATATATCAGTTCTTACATCATCTTTAAAACCCAATGTTAGGATAATTAATTCTACTCTGACGCAGACTATTCCACCCATGTTAAACCCCATTATATATACTTTAAAGACAAAGGAGGTCTTGCATGCTGTTAAAGTGCTTTACAAACGGGTCAAAGCAGTAGTGATACATGGCATTTCCAGTGGATAGGTAATTCACCCATGGGTAGGAGTTCGGAGTAAAGAGAAAAACACGTTTTTTATTTTTACATTATACACACATTTTTTATATACACACACACACACACACACACACACACTTTATACACACACACATTATATATATATATAAATAAAAAGAATAGGGTAATCCTTAGACACAAGAGTGCTCAAACTAGGAGCAATAATACAACAAAATAAAGAGAGAAAATACTTCAATTTGTACGCATACAAATTGAAGTATTTTGTCTCTTTATTTTGTTTGTGTGTGTATATTATACACACACACACACACACACACACACACACACACACACACACACAAGCTGTTGAATAATTTTTTTCATTCAAATATAATGACATCCATATACTATGGCTTCATAAAATGTTTATTTTACTTATAGCACTAAACATGTCATAGTTTGATGCAATAGGGCATTCATAAAAACAGTGTATGCTTGTTTCCCAAATTCAAAGAAAATGTTAGCATTAACCTAGCAAAAACCTTGTCTTTTTTAATAATTCATGAAAGAAAAGAAGGAAAAAAAACTGTGCAGGTACAAATGAAATTTTAACATTTTATAAATTGGTGTCTTTGTTAACCAATTTCTATGCATTGACACATCACAAATTTTAATTTGGACATAAGATGTGCCTAATGTGAGGGCTTGGGAAAAAAGGTTTTGCTGTCTGAGTTTTTAAAGAGACCTGCCTAATGCATTACAAATGAAGAATACACATCTTAACAATGATGTGCTTAACAAAATATAGTATTCTCTTTATTTTTCTTTTTAGTTACCTACTCCATTAAACATGGTCTACCCTGAACATTTGCAATTTTTTGAATTCTTATGTTTTTGAAGATATTGAATATTATTCATTGACTGCTCATCAACTGTACATTTATGTTCTTTTGGTACAAAATCACTCATATCAAGCCACTGCATTTTGAAAACACCCTAACAGTCGTCTCCTTTCTACCAGTCAGTCAATCTAATACAGTAGTTCAGAAATACTACAGTGGTTTATTGACTATCAAAGCCTCTGTAATTTAATATGCCCTTTTTATTAAATGGATACAAGAGGCAATAAGTTCATCAAAAAATTTACAAAACTATTTGAGATACATTTTTATTTGTCCACAAAGAAGGTTTATTATTGCTGATATTTTGCTGAGATTTTCCATTTAATACACTAATAGTAATCCACATAAAATGCACCATATTTTATGGGTTGTGTGACAATTCATTTTTACTTGTTGCTCAGTAGTTAAAAAGGTTTAAATAAAAAAGTTATGAAGGTAGTCGAGTAGTCATCTTTTTAGATGAGCAAAAGCTGACTCAGGACATCACTATTTTAAGCTAATTTTAGTGCACTTAAATGTAGATGAACAGCAAAGAACAGGTTTTTTTTTTAAATAAGAGAATAATTAATGAATTTTGGGTCATGTGACATTTTCCTTTAGAATTCACTGGTATAATTCAGAATTCATTGTTCCATCAATGATGGCAAGTCATCCTGGTCCAGATGCAGCAAAACAGGCCCAAACCATGATACTACCACCACCATGTTTCACAGATGGGATAAGGTTCTTATGCTGGAATGCAGTGTTTTCCTTTCTCCAAACATAACGCTTCTCATTTAAACCAAAAAGGTCTATTTTGGTCTCATCCATCCCAAAACATTTTTCCAATAGCCTTCTGGCTTGTCCACATGATCTTTAGCAAACTGCAGATGAGCAGCAATGTTCTTTTTGGAGAGCAGTGGCTTACTCCTTGCAACCCTGCCATGCACACCATTGTTGTTCAGTGTTCTCCTGATGGTGGACTCAGGAACATTAGCATTAGCCAATGTGATAGAGGCCTTCAGTTGCTTAGAAGTTACCCTGGGGTCCTTTGTGACCTCGCCAACTATTACATGCCTTGCTCTTGGGATGATCTTTGTTGGTCAACCAATCCTGAGGAGGGTAACAATGGTCTTGAATTTCCTCCATTTGTATACAGTCTGTCTGACTGTGGATTGGTGGAGTCCAAACTCTTGAGATGGTTTTGTAACCTTTTCCAGCCTGATGAGCATCAACAACACTTTTTCTGAGGTCCTCAGAAATCTCCTTTGTTCGTGCCATGATACACTTCTACAAACATGTGTTGTGAAGATCAGACTTTGATAGATACCTGTTCTTTAAATAAAACAGGGTGCCCACTCACACCTGATTGTCATCCCATTGATTGAAAACATGTGACTCTAATTTCACCTTCAAATTAACTGCTAATCCTAGAGGTTCACATACTTTTGCCACTCACAGATATGTAATATTGGATCATTTTCCTCAATAAATAAATGACCAAGTATAATATTTTTGTCTCATTTGTTGAACTGGGTTCTCTTTATCTACTGTTAGGACTTGTGTGAAAATCTGATGATGTTTTAGGTCATATTTATGCAGAAATATAGAAAATTCTAAAGGGTTCACAAACTTTCAAGCACCACTGTGTGTGTATATATACACACACACACACACACACACACACACACACAGTGGGGCAAAAAAGTATTTAGTCAGCCACCAACTGTGCAAGTTCTCCCACTTAAAAAGATGAGAGAGGCCTGTAATTTTCGTCATAGGTATACCTCAACTATGAGAGACAGAATGGGAGGAAAGAATCCAGGAAATCACATTGTAGGAATTTTAATGAATTAATTGGTAAATTCCTCGGTAAAATAAGTGTTTGGTCACCTACAAACAAGCAAGATTTCTGGCTCTCACAGACCTGTAACAACTTCTTTAAGAGGCTCCTCTGTCCTCCACTCATTACCTGTATTAATGGCACCTGTTTTAACTCGTTATCAGTATAAAAGACACCTGTTCACAACCTCAAACAGTCACACTCCAAACTCCACTATGGCCAAGACCAAAGAGCTGTCAAAGCACACCAGAAACAAAACTGTAGACTTGCACCAGGCTGGGAAGACTGAATCTGCAATAGGTAAGCAGCTTGGTGTGAAGAAATCAACTGTGGGAGCAATTATTAGAAAACGGAAGACATACAAGACCACTGATAATCTCCCTCGATCTGGGGCTCCACACAAGATCTCACCCCGTGGGGTCAAAATGATCACAAGAACGGTGAGCAAAAATCCCAGAACCACATGGGGGGACCCAGTGAATGACCTGCAGAGAGCTGGGACCAAAGTAACAAAGGCTACCATCAGTAACACACTATGCCGCCAGGGACTCAAATCCTGCAGTGCCAGACGTGTCCCCGTGCTTAAGCCAGTACATGTCCAGGCCCATCTGAAGTTTGCTAGAGAGCATTTGGATGATCCAGAAGAGGATTGGGAGAATGTCATATGGTCAGATGAAACCAAAATATAACTTTTTGTAAAAACTCAACTTGTCGTGTTTGGAGGAGAAAGAATGCTGAGTTGCATCCAAAGAACACCATACCTACTGTGAAGCATGGGGGTGGAAACATCGTGCTTTGGGGCTGTTTTTCTGCAAAGGGACCAGGACGACTGATCCGTGTAAAGGAAAGAATGAATGGGGCCATGTATCGTGAGATTTTGAGTGATAACCTCCTTCCATCAGCAAGGGCATTGAAGATGAAACGTGGCTGGGTCTTTCAGCATGCCAATGATCCTAAACACACCGCCCGGGCAACGAAGGAGTGGCTTCGTAAGAAGCATTTCAAGGTCCTGGAGTGGCCTAGTAGCCAGTCTCCAGATCTCAACCCCATAGAAAATCTTTGGAGGGAGTTGAAAGTCCGTGTTGCCCAGCAACAGCCCCAAAACATCACTGTTCTAGAGGAGATCTGCATGGAAGAATGGGCCAAAATACCAGCAACAGTGTGTGAAAACCTTGTGAAGACTTACAGAAAACGTTTGACCTCTGTCATTGCCAACAAAGGGTATATAACAAAGTATTGAGATGAACTTTTGTTATTGACCAAATACGTATTTATTTGCAAATAAATTCTTTAAAAGTCAGACAATGTGATTTTCTGTATTTTTTTTTCTCATTTTGTCTCTCAAAGTTGAGGTATACCTATGATGAAAATTACAGGCCTCTCTCATCTTTTTAAATGGGAGAACTTGCACAATTGGTGACTGACTAAATACTTTTTTGCCCCACTGTTTGTGTGTGTGTGTGTGTGTGTGTGTGTGTGTATATATATATATATATATATATATATATATATATATATATATATATATATGCGCATGTGTGTATATATACAACCCCGATTCCAAAAAAGTTGGGACAAAGTACAAATTGTAAATAAAAACGGAATGCAATGATGTGGAAGTTTCAAAATTCCATATTTTATTCAGAATAGAACATAGATGACATTAAATGTTTAAACTGAGAAAATGTATAATTTAAAGAGAAAAATTAGGTGATTTTAAATTTCATGACAACAACACATCTCAAAAAAGTTGGGACAAGGCCATGTTTACCACTGTGAGACATCCCCTTTTCTCTTTACAACAGTCTGTAAACGTCTGGGGACTGAGGAGACAAGTTGCTCAAGTTTAGGGATAGAAATGTTTACCCATTCTTGTCTAATGTAGGATTCTAGTTGCTCGACTGTCTTAGGTCTTTTTTGTAGTATCTTCCATTTTATGATGCACCAAATGTTTTCTATGGGTGAAAGATCTGGACTGCAGGCAGGCTGGCTAGTTCAGTACCCGGACCCTTCTTCTACGCAGCCATGATGCTGTAATTGATGCAGTATGTGGTTTGGCATTTTCATGTTGGAAAATGCAAGGTCTTCCCTGAAAGAGATGTCATCTGGATGGGAGCATATGTTGCTCTAGAACCTGGATATACCTTTCAGCATTGATGGTGTCTTTCCAGATGTGTAAGCTGCCCATGCCACATGCACTAATGCAACCCCATACCATCAGAGATGCAGGCTTCTGAACTGTGTGCTGATAACAACTTGGGTCGTCCTTCTCCTCTTTAGTCCGAATGGCACGGCTTCCCTGATTTCCATGAAGAACTTCAAATTTTGATTCGTCTGACCACAGAACAGTTTTCCACTTTGCCACAGTCCATTTTAAATGAGCCTTGGCCCAGAGAAGACGTCTGCACTTCTGGATCATGTTTAGATATGGCTTCTTCTTTGAACTATAGAGTTTTAGCTGGCAACAGTGGATGGCACGGTGAACTGTGTTCACAGATAATGTTCTCTGGAAATATTCCTGAGCCCATTTTGTGATTTCCAATACAGAAGCATGCCTGTATGTGATGCAGTGCCGTCTAAGGGCCCGAAGATCACGGGCACCCAGTATGGTTTTCCGGCCTTGACCCTTACGCACAGAGATTCTTCCAGATTCTCTGAATCTTTTGATGATATTATGCACTGTAGATGATGATATGTTCAAACTCTTTGCAATTTTACACTGTCGAACTCCTTTCTGATATTGCTCCACTATTTGTCGCCGCAGAATTAGGGGGATTAGTGATCCTCTTCCCATCTTTACTTCTGAGAGCTGCTGCCACTCCAAGATGCTCTTTTTTTACCCAGTCATGTTAATGACCTATTGCCAATTGACCTAAGGAGTTGCAATTTGGACCTCCAGCTGTTCCTTTTTTGTCCCTTTAACTTTTCCAGCCTCTTATTGCCCCTGTCCCAACTTTTTTGAGATGTGTTGCTGTCATGAAATTTCAAATTAGCCAATATTTGGCATGAAATTTCAAAATGTCTCACTTTCGACATTAGATATGTTGTCTATGTTCTATTGTGAATACAATATCAGTTTTTGAGATTTGTAAATTATTGCATTCTGTTTTTATTTACAATTTGTACTTTGTCCCAACTTTTTTGGAATAGGGGTTGTGTGTATATATATATATATATATATATATATATATATATATATATATATATATATATATATACACATACACACACATACATGGTGTGTGTGTGTATATATATATATATATATATATATATATATATATATATACACACACACACACACACACACACACACACACACCATGTATGTGTGTGTGTGTGTATATATATATATATATATATATATATATTTATATCACACAATTCATCAATTAACTATTACGTGAGCATATTACTGTTATTCAGTTTATTTCATAAGCATATGACTGCTGAGCCCAGCCACTTGGTTAGCTGCACTCTTTTCTGTTTGTTCAGAGGTGTGGTCAAAGATCTGACATTACCACATACAAAGTATAAATATGACTGATGTCTGTATGTTTATTAATATGCTATCTTAACGGGACCAGGTATAATATTAAAAAAAAAGGTATATACTTTCTTCAGCATGTATTTTGATGCAATTTATTGATAAAATGTATTATTTGTTGCTATGTATTATTTGTTAGTGTATTTAATGTATATAATAAATATAATTATTCTATGATAATTAATGCAAGTAATGAGTCTTTCCAATTACTGCACTATATAAATAGGAGCAATATATAAAAAGTACTTCTTATTGTTTTCCATAGGTTATACTGCCAGATGACACCTGACATGACTTCTGTACCACCTTTGCTCTCTGCAAATGCAACATTTATTCGCCCTTCTGCTTTTTATATCAATGGATTTTACAATATTCCACATACAAACTACTACTATGTATTTCTTTGCACTGTCTTTGCTGTGACAGTTTTGGGGAATTCTTTCATAATGTGCATCATCTATCTGGCGCGTACCCTCCATACAGCAAAATATATTGCTGTGTTTAACTTGGCTCTTTCTGATTTGGGTGGTAGCTCCGCTCTTATTCCAAAGCTTATTGATACTTTTCTGTTTGAGAATCAGGTCATAGCATATGAAGCCTGTCTGGCAAACATGTATTTTGTCTTGTTCTTTATGACCTTGCAGTCTCTTACTCTGCTTGTTATGGGCTATGACAGGGTAGTTGCAATATGTTTTCCTTTAAGGTACAGTGTCATTGTTAACAAAGCGGCAATGACTTTAATCATCATTATTGTCTGGATTTTCTCTATAACTATCATTGCACTTCTTATATCTCTGATAACCAGATTGTCCTTCTGTAGATCTATAATCATCGACAGCTATTTCTGTGATCATGGTCCTACCTATATTTTAGCTTGTAATGATAAATTTATAAATTATGTCATAGCTATAGTCTGTTTTGCTGTGCTGGTTTGTGTTCCAGTGATATTCATAACTGTTTCATATATTTGTATTGGCATTGCCTTGATGAATATGTCACATGGCTTTGAGCGGAAAACAGCTTTGAAAACCTGTACTTCCCACCTTATTTTAGTGGGTTTATTTTATGTCCCACATTTAGCCACCAATATATCAGTTCTTACATCATCTTTAAAACCCAATGTTAGGATAATTAATTCTACTCTGACGCAGACTATTCCACCCATGTTAAACCCCATTATATATACTTTAAAGACAAAGGAGGTCTTGCATGCTGTTAAAGTGCTTTACAAACGGGTCAAAGCAGTAGTGATACATGGCATTTCCAGTGGATAGGTAATTCACCCATGGGTAGGAGTTCGGAGTAAAGAGAAAAACACGTTTTTTATTTTTACATTATACACACATTTTTTATATACACACACACACACACACACACACACACTTTATACACACACACATTATATATATATATAAATAAAAAGAATAGGGTAATCCTTAGACACAAGAGTGCTCAAACTAGGAGCAATAATACAACAAAATAAAGAGAGAAAATACTTCAATTTGTACGCATACAAATTGAAGTATTTTGTCTCTTTATTTTGTTTGTGTGTGTATATTATACACACACACACACACACACACACACACACACACACACACACAAGCTGTTGAATAATTTTTTTCATTCAAATATAATGACATCCATATACTATGGCTTCATAAAATGTTTATTTTACTTATAGCACTAAACATGTCATAGTTTGATGCAATAGGGCATTCATAAAAACAGTGTATGCTTGTTTCCCAAATTCAAAGAAAATGTTAGCATTAACCTAGCAAAAACCTTGTCTTTTTTAATAATTCATGAAAGAAAAGAAGGAAAAAAAACTGTGCAGGTACAAATGAAATTTTAACATTTTATAAATTGGTGTCTTTGTTAACCAATTTCTATGCATTGACACATCACAAATTTTAATTTGGACATAAGATGTGCCTAATGTGAGGGCTTGGGAAAAAAGGTTTTGCTGTCTGAGTTTTTAAAGAGACCTGCCTAATGCATTACAAATGAAGAATACACATCTTAACAATGATGTGCTTAACAAAATATAGTATTCTCTTTATTTTTCTTTTTAGTTACCTACTCCATTAAACATGGTCTACCCTGAACATTTGCAATTTTTTGAATTCTTATGTTTTTGAAGATATTGAATATTATTCATTGACTGCTCATCAACTGTACATTTATGTTCTTTTGGTACAAAATCACTCATATCAAGCCACTGCATTTTGAAAACACCCTAACAGTCGTCTCCTTTCTACCAGTCAGTCAATCTAATACAGTAGTTCAGAAATACTACAGTGGTTTATTGACTATCAAAGCCTCTGTAATTTAATATGCCCTTTTTATTAAATGGATACAAGAGGCAATAAGTTCATCAAAAAATTTACAAAACTATTTGAGATACATTTTTATTTGTCCACAAAGAAGGTTTATTATTGCTGATATTTTGCTGAGATTTTCCATTTAATACACTAATAGTAATCCACATAAAATGCACCATATTTTATGGGTTGTGTGACAATTCATTTTTACTTGTTGCTCAGTAGTTAAAAAGGTTTAAATAAAAAAGTTATGAAGGTAGTCGAGTAGTCATCTTTTTAGATGAGCAAAAGCTGACTCAGGACATCACTATTTTAAGCTAATTTTAGTGCACTTAAATGTAGATGAACAGCAAAGAACAGGTTTTTTTTTTAAATAAGAGAATAATTAATGAATTTTGGGTCATGTGACCCTAAATTCTCTATTTTTTCCTTGCTTCACCATGACCCAATTCAAGATACTAAACATACATCACGTAGTGGGCTTTCCCTGTTAATGCAAGGAATTGTGGGATACAAATTTGAAACAGAAGAGAAAAATGGAGGATGTGAATGTGTGAATGAAACATGAAAGACTGAATACAGTAACAGAAAGCGAGAAGAAAAGATGTTATGTTGCAAAAGAAAGGAAATGCAAACCAAATAAATATCGGCAGTCAGCGAGCACCTTGGTTTTTTTAGCGACAGAATAATACCATTGTCAGTGCACTGTCAAGGTAAACCTTTAGATGGCAGTAATGCAACATTGTGGATGCCAGCTGCCATAAAACCCAAAAGAAGAACAAGAAGGTAAACATGAGCATGTGCACATGAACTTTGTCTGCTTGACTGTGTGAAGCAAGCGATTTCATGCACATTATGTGCTAGAGAATCCTCTCAAAATAAATAACTTCCCAGCCATAGAACAGCCTGATATTTTGAGATATTACAGAAATAAACATGTATCACAATGACCAAATTTCAGAGGGAACTAAATTTCACCAATTTTATGAAATCAAAAGGCTGTCTAACATTAATGATATTTTGTAAACATAAAGGAAGTTAGCATTTGATGCCTGCAACACACAAAAAAAACTGGAACAGAGGCAAAATAAGACTGAAATGTTTATAGGATATTCAAGTAACACTATTTTGGAAAATTTCACAATAAGCAGGTTAATTGGTAACATGACTGAGTATAAAAGCAGCAGTGCCAAAGGCTCAGTCTTTGCAAGCAAGGATGGGCTGTGGCTCCCTCCTTTGTCCCCAAATTCCTGAGAGAATTGTTATTCAGTTCAAAAAGAACATTTCTCAATGCAAAATTTTAGGTCTTTCAAAACCTACAGTACATAATATTGTGAAAAGCTTCAAGGAATTCAGAGACATTTCAATGCATAAAGGGCAAGATCAGAAACTACTGTTAATGTGCATGACCTTCAAGCCCTCAGGCAGCACTGCCTGAAAAACAGCCATGCTAATGTGACAAATAATGGGCTCGGGAGTACTTCAGAAATTCATTGTCACTTAACACAGTCCACCTCTGCATCCAAAAATACAACCTGAAACTTTGATACACGAGGAGGAAGCCATTCATCAATTTTATGCAGAAATGCCATTGATTTCTCTGGGCCTGAACTCATCTCAGATGGACTGAAAGTCAGTGTAAATGTGTGCTATGGTCAGATGACTCCATATTTCAGTTTGTTTTTGGGAAATCCGGATGTTGCGTTTTCAGGGCCAAAGGTGAAAATGATCATCCTGTTTGTTATCAGAGAAAGATGTAAAAGCCAGCATCTGTGATGGTATGGCGGGGGTCGGCATCAGTGCCCACAGCATAGGTAAGTTGCATGTGTGTGAAGGTACCATTGATATATTGGGGCATACATTGAGATTTTAGAGAGACATATTGTCAAGGCAGTATCTCTTTCCAGGAAGTCCATGTTTATTTCAGCAGGACAATGCCAGGCTTCATTCAGCATGGGCTATGACAGCGTGGCTTCATAGACAGAGTATGTGTGCTTGACTGGCCTGCTGCCAGTACAGATCTGTCTCCTATTGAGAATTTATAGTGCATCATGAAGAGGAGAATCAAACAATGGCGACCACAGACTGCTGAGTAGCTGAAGTCTTGTATCTAGTAAGAATGGACAAAAATTCCAATGGCAAAACTGCAACAATTAGCGTTATTAAAAGGAAAAGTAATGTACCACAATGGTAATAATACCTCTGTCACAACATTTTTTGATAATCCTTTTGGATAAGCTTAGACAGTTCTTCAGTGTTCTCCTGGATGTTAACTGTGTCATTTTTTATATTAAAAGATATACACGTTTTAAAATTCCTTTAGCCTCGTCAAATATTGTAACACTCTACAGTATGCAGAAAACTCGTGTAGGACTTACATACACCACCCAGCCCCCCCAAAAAAGGTCACCATTTGGATTTAAATAAGCAAATACATAAGAACCTTTGATTGAATAATTACTGCAGTGATTGTGTTTCAGCCGGCAACAATTATTTTAACCCTAACTGATGCAGTGAGTAGCTTCTCATTTCTTAAACAAACACGTCGGAAGACATATCCCATGCTCATGGAAAAGATGTTATTCTGTCTCAGAAGCTCAAATTATTGGCCTGCATCATACAAAGAAAACAACTAAGAAGTTTGCTGAAATGACTGGAATTGGGTTAAGAACTGTCTAGTGCATTATTAAAACCTGAAGGATAGTGGTAAACCCATCAACTTCATGGAAAAAACATGGTTGGAAAAAGATCCTGACTGACCATGATCAGAGATCACTTAAAATGCTTGGTGAAATTGAATTTAAAACAAACAAACCAAACAAACACAGTAGAGCTCATGGCTATGTTTGAAGAAGAAGCCCTTATTTATAGCATGCACACTCAAGCACAGTGAAAATCCTCCTCTGCATTTAACCCATCTGAAGCAGTGAACACACACACACACACACACACACACACCCAGAGCAGTGGGCAGCTATGCTACAGCGCCCAGGGAGCAGTTGGGGGTTATGGCCCTTTTCCACTACCCTTTTTCAGCTCACTTCAGCTCGCTTCAGCTCACTTCAGCCCGACACGGCTCGCGTTTCGACTACCAAAAACCAGCATGACTCAGCTCTCTTCAGCCCTGCTTAGCCCCTAAAACTCGCACCGTTTTGGAGTGGGGCTGAAGCGAGCCAAAGCGAGCCGAGTGAGGCTGGGGGCGTGAGCAGACACTCCCCTGTGCACTGATTGGTGAGGAGGAGTGTCCTCACATGCCCACACACGCCCCGCGAGCACGCTGGGATCTGTAAACACCGCAAACCCGGAAGGAGAAGAATTACGAATTACGAGAATTTCTGAAGCCTTATGCGCCTCGCCTCATCTATACGCTCTTGCCAGTATCTGTCCGCGTTGTCGGTGACAACAAGCCACAGCACCAAGACCAGCAACACTAACAACTCCATGTCCTCCATGTTTATTGTTTACTATTCGGGTCGTGAGACTACCGCTTAAAATCTCACTGATGTCACTGTTTGCGCTGCTTAACGACATCACCTGACGTCCACCCACTTTCGCTAACTCCACCCAATGTGTCCACCCACTTCCAGCCAGCACGGTTCAGCGCGGTTGTAGTCGAAATGCAACTCCAACAGCCCCGCTCAGCCCGACTCAGCACGGCACGGCTCAGCCCGACTCAGCCGCATTTGTAGTGGAAAAGCGGCATTAGATACCTTGCTCAAGGGCACTTCATCCCAAGGCCACTCCATGTTAACCTAATTGCAGGTCTTTGAACTGTGGGTGAAACCAGATCACCCAGAGGAAACCCACGCAGACACGGGGAAAACATGCAAACTCCACACAGAAAAGCCCCCTGTCAGCTGCTGGGCTCAAACCCAGAACCTTCTTGCTGTAAGGTGACAGTGCTAATCACTACACCACCTTGTTTAATAGTGAACTTAAGAGCACTTCCATACTCACAGTGTGATGAGAACTCACAGGATTAGCACTAAACAGCTGTATGGTCATAAGAAAACCACTTGGTAGTGAGACTAATCAGGAGAAAAGGCTTCAGTTTGGTAGGGAGCATAAAGATTGGACTCTGGAGCAATGGATAAAGGTCATATGGTTTAATAAGTCCAGATTTACCCTATTCCTGAGTGATGGGTGTGTCAGGGTAATAAGAGATGCTCATGATGTAGTGTATCCATCATGCATAGTGGCCACTGTACAAGCCTCTGGAGGCAGTGTTATGATCTGTAGTTGATTCAGTTGGTCAGGCTGAGGCTCGGCAACATTATGGGACAATAAAATGGAGTCAGCTGAGGACCTGAATGTACTGAATGACCAGGTTAGCACATCAATGGATTTTTTTTTCTTCCCTGATGGCACAGGCATGAAATTAGGGGTCAAATTCTGAAAGAGTGGTTCAAGAAGCATGAGGAATCATTTTCACATACGAATTGGCTAGCACAGAGTCCTGACCCCCATTGAGAATCTTTAGGATGTACTGGAGAAGAATACACAATGTTTCAACTCTCCCATCCTCAACAAAAGATCTCAGTGAAAAATTCATACAACTCTGGACTGAAATAAATGTGACATTGCATAAGTTTATCAAAACAATTCCATGGTGAATGCATGTTGTAATCAAAGCAAAAGGTGGTCCTACCAAATATTAGAGGGCACAACTTTTATTTGGTAGGGCAGTGTAGATCTGGATAATTGTAATATCAAAATCAGTGTTTTCACCAGTAACTAATTTTAAAAGACCTTTGAAAGGTTGTGAGGTAGGTTTTCTTTGTTGAATCCCAATAGAGCACTCTGGATCAGTGCCTAGCTGTAGTCAACTTCAATCGACGAGAATCTCAACAACAGAAGACAATGTTACTGCGCTCCAAGAGAAGGTGAAAAATTTAGAGGGGAAAAATAAAGACTTGGAAGAGAAAGTACTGGACCTAGAAGCTCGCTCATGTCATTCCAATGTATGGCTTGTTAATCTACCTGAGGGCGCAGAGGGTGAAGACACCTGTGGATTCCTGGAGAGCTGGATACCGGAGGCACTGAAACTAGCGCCGCTCCGGTGGAAAATTACGGTGGAAAGAGCACACAGGCTTGGACCAAGAAGACCGGATAATACTAACTCCGCACCTAGAACCCTCATAATGAAGTTTCTAAATTACAGAGACAAGGAAGCGGTGATGAGAGCGGCTAGGGCGAAAAAACAGATCCTCTACAAGAACCAGACGGTGAGGTTCTATCAGGACATGGCGGCAGAGACACACAAGAAGCTGAAAGAGTTCGGGGAGGCGAGGTGACAACTCCATTCACTGGGGCTCCGGTACGGTATGATCCCTCCTGCCCGACTTATAGTCACCTACAAGGAGCACTCACACATCAGCTGCGACGACGAAGCTGAGCGCTTCATTAAGAAGATCCAGTTGGATATTCATCCAGACTGAGGTATTGATGAGCAGATGACACCGTAACAAATGTCATCCAAAACTGCTGATGGAACATTATTTTGATCTCTTGATACAGCATAGGGACAGGAACGGAGTGCAGAGTGAAAGTTAAGTTGTTACACTGAGTTCTGATCTCTCTCCCTCCCCAGCCTATTGATAAGGAACAATTCTCTGATTTAATATGCTGGTTTATGTGTTTAATATGTGGTTTAATTAAGCAAATAGGGATGCGTTTTTCATTTGCTGGGCTGCTGTAAAGGAATTTTCTGAATCATAGTAGCAGAACAGTTATGCTTACTCTGTTTTTTCTTTTGATTTTTTTTTTTTACACCAGCATAGCTATACTGATCCTCATGCTGTGTGGACCAGCTCTTTGCTTTCTGGAGGTCCAGCATATGAAGGTGGGGAAACACCTGATGGGGTAATATTCAGGTGGATGGATAATGGCTGAGGGAAATAATTTAGTTTTTTGTTCATTTTTTTCTTTGTTTAGTCTGAAATTGCTCAAAGTGTTGGGAAAATGCAATACTACTTGTCCATATGTCTGTTGATCTAAAGGTTAGAATTACATCCTGGAATTGCAGAGGGCTACAAAAAACAAAAAAGGTCAAACAAGTTATGAACAGGATTAAAATATTACAGTCTAATATAGTATTTCTTCAAGAAACCCACCTAACACATGAAGAGCTTAAAGTGAGGAGGAGGTGGAAGGGTAAAATTCTGTCAGCTCCCTTTACCTCTCAGGCAAGGAGTGTCATGATTTTGATCCATGATTCTATTCCACTACAAATTCATAAAGTTATCAAAGATAAGGCAGGGCGAGAC